>NW_013665708.1:913119-914004 GCF_000517525.1 Limulus polyphemus | reverse complement strand
ATTAAAATGGTGTTGCAGCGAACGAAAAAAAATGGTAATCTGATGGTGTCATATCTGAAAAATATGGTGGGTGGGGGAGAACTTCCCAAACCAACTCCATAATCTTGTGTTGCGTCAAACGTGCATTGTTGTGGAGAAGCACACCTTTCCGATTGACGAGTGAAGGACGTTTATAATGAGGGGCTTGATCTTAACGTTCCAGTTGCTGACTATAGATCTCTGCATTGCAGTTCACTGTAGAATGAGGAGTTCGAAAAGAATTACTCTATTTATGTCCCACCAAATCCGAAGCATCACTTTCTGTGTATGGAGTCCAGGTTTTTGGGTCGGAAATGGTATTTGTCTAGGCATAAGTCCATTGTTTTGGCGTTTAATATTCGCAGAGAGAATCCATTTTTCACCACCGGTGATAATTCTGTCCAAACGTTGTTCGCGCGCATTACGAGCCATAAGAGACAAAGCAACGTTCACACGTTGGAAACGATGATAATTGAAGAGTTCGTGAGGTACCCAAACACCTTCTTTATGGAGTTTTCCCATACTTCTTAGATGTTTACGTATTGTTTCATGAGAAACATGCAATTTCAGGGCCATATCACGAGTGCGTTGCCTTGGGTTAGACTCAACAAACGTCTTCAGAGCATCAATATCAATTCCAACATGTCGGCCCCTGCCATCACAGTTTTTAAGGCTGAAGTCACCTGAACGAAATTTGCTGAACCATCGTTGACAATTGCGAACGTTCAAAACATTTCCACGAACTTCTTTGATATTTTTTGTGGCTACAGAGGCATTGTTTCTCTTGTATTCAAACAGCATTACATGCCGAATGTGTGTCTCGTCGTTTGCCATCACTATAAGGGATTAGAGTAAACTAAACTTTAC
>NW_013665708.1:906902-912149 GCF_000517525.1 Limulus polyphemus | reverse complement strand
TGATGATTGTTCATAATAGGGTTCGCCAGGAATTTCACAAAAATTCTAATAGAGCACGGGCAAAAACAATCTTAAAAAGCAGACTTGTTCTTGAAACATCACTCAAGACCTTCTACTTCATGGCTGATGCTGCTAAAATATTGATAATAGCAAGGAAAAATTTCCGATTGTTAGACAAAATTCATCCATTTGTTCTTCATATTATTATTATTCATACTATTCTCGTTTCACAAGTCTACAGAAAAAACAGCTATGAATATTTTACTCAAACCTACTAAAAATTTCTGCCAGGTTATAGGACTATTTTTATGTTGAATCTTGAAAGACAATGAGAGATTTTATCAGTTTTTGTTTTTCATCGCTACTGGCCGTAGGATAGTTTTAAGATTAATTCAAGCGCCTTCGTTTTTTCGCCCTGAAGAATTTCTCCAAGTCCTTCACTTTCCGCCATTGAAAAATCTGGTATTTTATTAATTGGAAAATAATTTGTGCAACTTATAGTGCATTAATTAGAAACTGTCACGTTGGGAAATTCCTTATGTCTCGAGTTCGCTGTTGTACTTTGTCTCTACGTGGTTTTCTGTGACTATTTCAGTGAGTTTTTTTAACAGTAGACAATTACCATAGTAGATTTCTCTACTTTTGTGAGTGTTGATTTATTCTACTGATTTTTCTACTTCTCTGAAATTATGAATGTGTATTTTAGTATTATAGCATTGTTACTCATATTTTTCTTTCACAAACCTACTGCAAAACTGGCTGGGGTTTTGCACAAAAATCTAGATAATTATACTATACGAAACGTTGCGAATCTTCATGATTGAACATTTTTCATTGAAAGTTGATTTACGTGGCTACAAATACATAATATATGCGATGTTGTTGTGAGCGGCTTCCTTTGTAATCGACACTTGTTAAAGTATGTTAACACAAAACCTCAGGCACAAAACCACCTGGCTCAGTAAATAATGGTTGAGTGGAAAAAGACAATGCAGCAGTAAACTGTTGAAACACATACAACATTCGATTGAATGAATATGCACGTACATAGATTAAAATTTATTCTAAACAAATGGAGATAAAAATTTAAGAAATGAGATAACTAAAAACTTTTAATTAAAAAGGGGGAATAGGGATCGTCAAAAAAGTACAGAAACATGTTGAATCGAAATGCAAAGATCATATTTTCAAGCCTACAACTAGGGACTCTAACAAAAAAAAGTAAACAAATTAGGCCTGAAATAGTATATACATTATTTTCTCTAGCTTAAAATCCTTATTTTTACTCCGCTAGAATCGATAAGTACCGTAGACGCGAATATTTTGCGTCGGAAAGTACTGTAACATACCTTACCCAAAAGCGATCAATTTTCGGTAGTATCACACTACCTACGTAACGCCAAGTTATGCCAAAATGTAGTTCTGATACATATATATATCAAAATCGTTTTCATGGATCGTTAATCAACTTTGTTGAACAGTGTTTACACTGTTTTACGTCAGGTGAAAACAAAATAGTGTTGGCTCTGTGTGTATGCATCCTTGTAACAGAGCATTTCATACCACTTTTGCATTCACTAGGAACGTGGTTCTTTAAATAAATAATTTTCATTCAGATTCTGTTGTTAGAAACCCAAATTTGAATTTCATAGGTACGGTTTGATTGAATACTCAGGGGCGAATCCTAAGGTGGTTGGGTGGGTCAACAAGTTCGGATCATTTTTTTCTAATTGAAAAAATATCAACAACAACAAAACCAAGTTGAAGGAAACAGTAAACATTCATATAGAAATAAAATATAAAAGAGAGATGCAGGTGTTAGAAAAATTACATTTGTTTTCTTGTATCACGAATGTTCGCATTCCTCTATGAAAAGTGGCTTTGGGCCGTCTGTAATGTTGAAGATAACCGCAAAGGATCTTACAACGCTAGAAACCGGGTTTCGATACCCGTGATTGGCAGAGCAAGATAGCCCATTATGTAGCTTTATGTTTAATTACAAACAAACAAACTTTATTTCTAAGATATTGTGATCTGTAACACACTAGTCTTTAAAGGAACCCTTTTCATTGGTACGGCTATCAAACGTTTCATTCTTCTCTCTAGCCCATTTGTGAACAACACTTGATATAACTTGTTACGGAGGTCAGCTCTGCAAATGAATGAAAATATATTTTCGATGATATTTATTGGTGATTCGTATTTATTATTGCATATTTGCAGATGGGAGTGAATGGCAAAAAAAAAAAAATGGAAAATTCCAGGAATTCGACATAGATTTCAAATTCAAAAAGTTTTTCAGATTCTGAGAGGGGAAGCACCCCTTCAGATACACTTCGATACTCATTCACTTGAATTCCCCCCCCCCTACTTTTGGAACCTGGATCCGCTTCTGGTGCCAAAAGTAGTATAAACATTAGAAACCAATCAGCTAATATTTTGTGATAAAATCATGTAAAGCATGCTGGTTTCTTTCCAACTGTAGAATTCGTTTAAACGTTGTCACTCAGAGTTGGAATCAAGCCAGTGTTATGCCATAATATTTGTAGAAGTTCTAAAAATGTTTACCTTATAATGCTTGTAACACTTTTGTCTCCAACCGATATCTAAACGACCCCGCCCTTTGTTATATAACGAGTCCAACAAGTTTTAAAACTTGAAAACTGGATAGATAAAAATCTAACGATAAAACTCAAATCAAATCTTCCTTTCAGAAACAACAATTTATCGGATGGTTAGAAATTGTTTTCTTCGGATGTCGATCATAATAATTATATACAAAATTATTGAGCGTAACAGAAGGGTTTCGACGAAATCAAGAAAATTATCAACGATACATTTCGGAGAATAAAAATAAAGCAATTTAACAAGCACCCAGTGTAGGTGTAAAACACCAGGAAAATTAGCCTGTATCGTAAAATAACAATTTCTATTGCAGAGTTTGTGAAATGATTTAATGAACAAAAAAGTAATACTACCTTAAGAAAAGTGAGTGGCCTTCGATACTTACATAAGCGACTAAAATGAGCACTTGTTTTATTATTATTTAAATTCAATTTTCTCTTTCTTCGAAAATTTGAGACCTTGAGGAATATATAATCTCGACATCACGCACACCTATATTACATAAGAAACAAGTTGACCAATACACGTTTGTTTGTCAAGGTATTGCGTGAAAAGAAACTATTGTTTATACTAAACCTGGTTTCTTTAAGAATGTAGGAAGAAACAAGTTTTTTAAATCTAAAACTGCAGGTTACGCTAACGTCGAGGGAATGAATATGGAATAGTATGCACGAAATATTTATATTTTCCATTATGCAAAGCTATACATTAAGACCTAAACGGCACTATCAGAGATTATGCCAAAACGTATAATACAGTACTGTGGGTGTTAGGTCTTCAACAGCATTAATCTTTGCAGTATAGCTAACATTATGCTCGAAGCAGAAGTAACAATCTTCGTCCATTCCAAGAACTGCAATACATTAGATGTTGAACATCGATAGTAAGTTAACAAATGCAATACAAATCTGCAGTTTTCCACTTACACTTATTTGGAACTAGACTCACTAATCTGCAGTTCGCTACCCTCAGCTCTACGCAATTAGAATAACTAAACTTGCAAATCTGCAGTTCTTAACGTTGAGCTCTGTTTATTTGGAACTAGACTCACTAATCTGCAGTTCGCTACCCTCAGCTCTACTCAATTAGAATAACTAAACTTGCAAATCTGCAGTTCTTAACGTTGAACTCTATTTATTTGAATCAGCAGAATCACGAATCATTATAATTCTCCACCCTAAACTTTACTTGTTTAGAATCAGCAGAATCACGAATCATTATAATTCTCCACCCTGAATTTTACTTGCTTAGAATCAGCAGAATCACGAATCATTATAATTCTCCACCCTGAACGTTACTTGTTTAGAATCAGCAGAATCACGAATCATTATAATTCTCCACCCTGAACTTTACTTGTTTAGAATCAGCAGAATCACGAATCATTATAATTCTCCACCCTGAACTTTACTTGTTTAGAATGAGCAGAATCACGAATCATTATAATTCTCCACCCTGAACTTTACTTGTTTAGAATCAGCAGAATCACGAATCATTATAATTCTCCACTCTGAACTTTACTTGTTTAGAATCAGCAGAATCACGAATCATTATAATATTCCACCCCGAACTGCCCTTATTTGGAATCACTAGACTCCTAAATCTGCAGTTCTCCACCCTGAGTTCTACTCACTATAGGAAATCTAACAGTCGAAATCACATTACATTCGGTCTGAACGTAGCGAGCTGTATTGGATGTATTTCCCAATCTCAAGAGCGTGGTAGATCCAACATACTACTTTGCACAGTAAGGACATAAAAACACACAATATATCTTACTCACTGGAGTCGTAACAGGTTTCGACATGCATCTAACTCTAACCGGTAGATGTACTATGCCTAAAGATAGTAAACTATTTTTTTACCGCCGTTAGGTCAACGGTAAGCTTATGGAGCGTGGTAGACCCAACATACTACTTTGCACAGTAAGGACATAAAAACACACAATATATCTTACTCTCTGGAGTCGTAACAGGTTTCGACATGCATCTAAATCTAACCTGTAGATGTACTATGCCTAAAGACAGTAAACTTTTTTTTTTACCGCCGTTAGGTCAACGGTAAGTTTATGGAATTACGATGCTAAAACCTGGGGTTCGCTTCTCAGCGATGGAGTACGTGCAGGTAGACCATTGTGTAGCTTTGCGCTAAAACAAACAAGCAATTTTTTTATTCAGAGACGTCCAGCATTATCTCGTTTAACGTAAAAACCACAACTACTGGTACGTTTGGAACGACCAACTACACGAATTTAAAGGTAGCAGCTTTGTTTAGCTATTCACAGGCTATGTTATCAAAAAATCCGGTATAAAATTGATAAAGATTCAAAAACGGACAAATGAAATCAATTGCAATCATTCTGAAAGTTTATTTGTTTGAGATATTCGCGCAAAGCTACACAAGGTATATCTGCGCTAGTGCTCTCTAATCTGTAATTAACGTACTAGAGGTGAAACCAACAGGTGAGTAAGCAGTACCCACCACCAACTTTTGGGCTACTATTATCCAAAAGTGAGATTTGACCGTCATTCTTATGACGCATCCACCTCCCAAAGTGCTGGCCCCCCAGTGGCACAGTGGTATGTCTGCGGACTTATACTGCTAGAAACCGGGTTTTCATACCCA
>NW_013665708.1:875857-906405 GCF_000517525.1 Limulus polyphemus | reverse complement strand
AGCCCTTTGTGCAGCTTTGTGCTTAAAAACAAACAACAACAACCCGGAGCGCGATTATGATTTTTTTTTCTTTTACGATTATTGGACGCGAATCATGAATACACAACCCGACAAGTTAACTACTAAGCTATGCCTGTCTCTATTCGGACGAAAAACCATAAACTACCATACACGAATAATAAATATCAAAATATTAAATTTACCGTTGAACAAAAACAAGTATCAAATCTGTCATTTTAAATACTTTAAGGGCGGGAGTTGATCTAGTGTTAGAGCTGTGGATCACACTACAAACACGTGGATGGTGGATTATAGAATGTTGTTGACTGGCTGCCTTTCCTGTAGTAAGTATCTCAAAATAAGGGACGGCGTTAGATAGCTTTAGTACTTTTACCAGAGAAATACAGATATATATATATATATATATATGATCAACAAAGTGTTTTTAAAGTAAGTATCTTTCATGAATACAACATTGTTTGGATTATATGCATATTTTGATAGCTACATATCTATGACTTTTACAATTAATTTCAAGTTTTTCCTAACCAGATGTGAAGAATTTTGAGTAATTGTGCTTTATCTTACGTACAACTGGTAAACTTAAGAATCAATAAGTTTCGTAACTTAATGAATTTGTACCAGCTTTATTGGTAACATAGTCCGTGAATACTAAAAAAAAAAAGTTGTTGTTTGTTATTAAGCACAAAGGGCTATCTGTGCTCTGCCCAACACGGGTATCGAAACCTGGTTTTTAGTGGTATAAGTCCACAGACATACCACTGTGCCACTGGGGGGAGGGGCAAAAAAAAGCTGTCACCCCTTAGATTGTGTAATTTACCGAACCAAATAAAACACTTGTTATGGCTTTTATCATATACAAGACAACATTGTATGTTTGCAAAAAATGAAGTTAACTGTTACCTTATGCGGGGTATATCCACTAGTTCAAGCTATTTTATCACTTACAAGACAGCATTGTATGTTTGCAAAAAATGAAGTTAAGTATTACCTTATGCGGGGTATATCCACAAGTTCAAGTTATTTTATTATATACAACACAGCATTGTATGTTTGTAAAAAATGAAGTTAACTATTACCTTATGTGGGGTATATCCACAAGTTCAAGTTATTGAATTATATACAACACAGCATTGTATGTTTGTAAAAAATGAAGTTCACTATTACCTTATGTGGGGTATATCCACAAGTTCAAGTTATTTTATTATATACAACACAGCATTGTATGTTTGTAAAAAATGAAGTTAACTATTACCTTATGCGGGGTATATCCACAAGTTCAAGCTATTTTATTATATACAACACAGCATTGTATGTTTGTAAAAAATGAAGTTAACTATTACCTTATGTGGGGTATATCCACAAGTTCAAGTTATTTTATTATATACAACACAGCATTGTATGTTTGTAAAAAATGAAGTTAACTGTTACCTTATGCGGGTTATATCCACAAGTTCAAGTTAGAAGTATTTGTAAATCTGTGTTCAGAGTATATAACTTATTTTAACGTTATAGATGAGGTATTCAAAAGTAAGCGGACTTTTATGTTGTACACGTTTTTACGTCATAATAGTTGCGTCAAAGAGTATATTGGATAATTACTAGATGTCTTTGTTCGTTTGTTGTTAAGCGCAAAGCTACACAATGAGTTATCTATGCTATGCTCGCCACGGGTATCGAAATTCGATGTTTAGCGTTATAAGCCATCCGACTTATCGCTGAGCCGAGGCAGGGTAGTTGACTGTCAACAACAATAACAACACAACACAAATAAGACCGGGAAGTACATGTAGCTTGCACAAGCTGACCGTTAATATTACGATTATTAAATACAACTTAATTCTGTATATAAATCTGAGGACGAAGAACAATTAGAATATGGACGTCAAACGTTCCCTTCATATCAGTGCAAGTATCGGTAATACTTTACATGTTGCCAATGGCATAAACATAGCCTTTGGCAAAATATATGGTTATTTTGTTTATCCACATGTCTTTTTTATGCACATTGGTGAGATGATTTTCAGGGTCAGATAACACTCTATTAGAAGATAAATTTTTCGTTTTTCACCTAAGATGAATGTAAGCACTTAACGTCCAACACGGCGGAGTAAACTATAACCACGTAACGTTTTTTTGACGTCAATGCAAGACCTATATAGCACTTGCAAATTTGAAATTGCTATTAAATCATCGGTATTCGGCGTACCCTCTTCTCTGTGATTTATTATTGCACTAGTACATGTATTAGGCGTTAAATAGCAGTATCAATCCAGGCTTCAAATTCATGCCAAGAAATATAATGTATCAGTGCAGGTGTTATATTAAATAGTGCTACTGTGTCTGATGTCAGAGTTTTAGTGCAATTTCTAACAAACTACGCGAATGTGCCTAACCGAAACAAAACTGTGATTGCACGTTTTTGTGATGGTTTCATGGATTTTATGTGTAATCAAGTTCTTCCCGAGTTTACAATGCCGTCTTTGGAACTACAGTATTTGAGTTATATCGTGAACACACTATATGAGATTATGTCTTGGGCAATTCGAGAGTTTTTTAGATACATAATTTTAACTCGTGTTTTGAACAACATGGCTGATTCTAAATACACTTTTAGAAACTCTGCCCAACTACTAGTTATACTGTCAGTAAATTCAATATTGGCGATTTTGTCCAACTACCAATCAAACTGCTTGTAATTACACTGTAACAGGTTCTGCCCAGCTATGAATCGAACTGTTTGCAAATACACAGCTGTAGGTTCTGTCCAGCTATGAATCACATGTTTTGTAAACACTCTATTATAGGTCCTCCTCCCCAACTATTAATCAAACTGACTGTAAATACACTGTTATAGGTTCTGCCCAACTGCCAATCAAACTATTTGTAAATATGATCCATTTTTAATTGTGCCCTAGGTATCAACCATTGTACAAATTTTTGTTCACCTTATATGCTAAGACCTTCTAAATCACTTACCCAGTGGTTCGACCAAACGTTGGCTACAACCGCAGGTCCGAAGGAACGAGCTGTATTCATACTGGCCCCGGTGTATTTAATCTAGATAAACCAAAACTTTCCTTGTTAAATGCCATTACATACTCTGAAAATTACAGAAATTCTAGACCGTATTTACTATATTTACTATATGTGCAGATCTTGGTGGTAGTAGCAAATACTCAAGTGAGTATATTTTTCAATCAAAACGGTATCTTATGCACAAGTATAGCCGTCCCTAATATTTAATCACTGACCACAGAGAAGGTAGCCTACCAGCAGCAACCACTGCCACAAGGGCTTTATACAGCTCTGCGACCCCAAACAACACTGACCATCACTTTTATAACGCGCTATAGCTGACAGTGCGGAGAAGGTTCAAAAACTTCATGCCTTAGTCCTTCAGTCCGCTGTTTATCGCTAAATACTTGGCCACGTACGGCCTGTACGTTATTTTATATAAACACCGTATCCTTTAATACTTGGCCACGTACGGCCTGTACGTTATTTTATATCAACACCGTATCCTTTTATACTTGGCCACGTACGGCCTGTACGTTATTTTATATAAACACCGTATCCTTTTCAATGTATATGAATAGCGAAAAGTGTACATGATAGAGTCATCAGATTAAATAGCCAAAAGCCCCCCCCCCCCAGTGGTCCAATATGATGGTCAATCTTAATATTCGTTGGTAAAAGACTAGCCAAAAAGTTAACTAGCTGCCTTCCCTCTAGTTTATCACTACTAAATTAGGAACGGCTAGCGCAGGTAACTCTCGGATAACTATGCCCAAAATTCAAAATAAACCAAAAACAAACAAAACCAGCCTTCCCTCTGGTCAGCAGTTCATAATTTCGGTCTCTGATACGGTATTTTAAGGTCTTCAAGCTATCGTTTAGGTCAAAAATACCAGATACCACACTGTTCCCCGTAGTATTTTTGTATTAACACACAGGTCACAAAGTTCATTAGCAATTCGCTTTTCTATTTTATTTTGTCCACTTTATTATTTTATCAGATCACTTAAATTTAGTTTTTGTTTCCAAGCCTGTGAGATTCGCGTTTAAACCTAATCGTTCTTATTATTTTAAGATACACCGGCTCTTAGCTTAGGATTTGGAGAAGAATGAAACTGATAAGTCATCTCCACGTGTCTTTGAACACCAGCTCTTCAGCGAGGAGAGATACGCGTGTTCACTTAAAAGGCTGATCTAAATTAATGTTTAACCTGGTCAGTGTGTGTGTCTATATATATGTGTGTGTAAACATGTTTCTAGAAGGGCACTTACACTTCTGAAGAAGCTGATAAAGATCAGAACTACCCGCGCTCTTTTATGAGATATGAATCGTTCAAATAGTGTTTTTGTTATTGTTCTTTATTAGATTAAGGGGATTAGAGTACACTCGATAAGACGGAGTAAACGTTCTGGATGTATATATATTTTTTTCAATCCCAGTGAGAGTTTTCATGTCTTGGCTGAACAATTTAAAGTCATAAGTGATTTGTAAATGCGAGCTATCAGAACCTAGCTCACAAAACAAATGTCTGCTGTACGGAAGTAATAAAAATTTTAAATACTTTTAAATTAACGGTATCTTAAGTTCAAGTTAAAAGTAATACCATTATCCGCAGCTGCTGCCATCTTGTGCTTGTTACTAGAACAAATTAATAATTAGCGAGATATAAATGACAAGTAATAAAAGTACGGTAAATATATACATTTGGAACATAAATGCATAGAAATGACTTATTTGGATAATGTTTTTATTTTTAAATTTATAAAGACTGCAGAACTAAAAAAATAACATTTACAAACAACCTGTGTAGAATTAGCCCATAAAAATGAAAGAAAGCTAATATTCTTGATATACAGTTAAAGAAAAATCTCTAATCAGAATAATTTGAATCATTAGTAAGAGATATAACAACAACAAAAATACATAAGAGCGTCTAACTTACTGCAAACATATGACAGGTTGCTACAGACAAACCGATTGCGAGAGGGGCAGATCCTTTAATGTCACCCCTGTTTTCATCGCAACAGGCAAAGACTGTGAACACCAAGACAAAAGTGATGCACAGCTCAACTACGAAGCCTTGGACTGGGCTCAAGTGCTGATTCACCACTGTAGCCCCTAAGTTTCCTTGTAAGTTGGAAGGTGTGAGTCCCTTTAGCAAACCAGCGCCTACTATTGCCCCCAAACACTGGACAATCACATAAAGCATCGCACGAAAAAGGGAAATCTTCTTGGTGACCAGAAATCCTAGGGTGACAGCAGGGTTAATGTGTCCTCCACTGACGTGCCCGATAAACTGTACTACTGTCCCCACAGTCACACCGAAGGCTAGGGCGATCTGGACAATTGTGGGAGAGTAGTCTAGGTCCCATCCAGTGATACAAGAGCCACAGCCGATAAGTACTAATATAGCTGTCCCCAGAAATTCTGCTAGTAGAGCCGCGGACAGTACCTTCATTTTAGCCAGGTCCTCAAGTCCTAGTATCTGTCGAATATTTGTCCCAGCTGCCATAATGAAAGAAACAATAAGGTTGATGTAACAAAAACTGATAGTACAGAATGGTTGAATGATAATAACTCGTACCGTTTAAATAGGTTGCTGATATAGTAAAAAACAAAAATAATTTCTCCGACCTTTAGACTGGAAGGATGAAAACTTGTTGATACGCTTCATTATCACGTGACCCACTTGAACAGCCAATATTTTCCATCATAAGATATTCAACACCGTTTGGCACTTTCTGAGGACAGTCTAGAGGTTTACAAATTATACGTTGGTGCGTATTCTTGTGTGTGTGCGCGCGCATTAACTTAATAATATCAAAACATGCTCTTAAATAATTCCAAGATAATTGTAGATCATAGAATAATAAAATTTTTTCACGTTACATATTATGGGGATTCACATAACATTTTAGCATGTTTGATATAGATGATCTACAACTACAAGGCTTTCTTAGATGTTATTTTGTGAATTTTATCACTTGATAATAATACATAGCTGTAATTCGTAATCCAGTATACAATTTTACTATAATTACTGCAATTTATATCGTTTCATTTATGATTTAATGGTAGCCCTCGCCCTGTGACTCAATGGCAAACTTATAGACTTTTAACATAAAATTTAGGGTTCGATCTATGAGGTGAGCACAACACAGATAGTCCATTGTGCAGCGTTACGCTGAAAAAAAACAACAACAAACACAGACACACACACACTTATTAGTAGTTCTCAAGTTTTAAGTTATTTTTATTTTATTTTGTGCTATCATTGTCCTAGCGTTTGTAAGTCGTGTATAATGGACTAGCATGGTCTAGTGACTCATAACCTGTGGGTTCGAATCCCAGTCACCGAACGTGGTCCTTCTTTTAGCCGTGGGGGTGTTATAATGTGAGTGTCAATCCCACTATTCGGTGGTAAAAGAGTAGCCTAAGAGTTGGTTGTGAGTGGTGTTGACTAGTTGCCTTCCCTCCAGTCCATCATTGCCAAATTAGGGATGGCTAGTACAGAGAGTCTTCGAGTAGCTTTACGCAAAATTATAAAAAACTAAAAAGTAATTTTTGTACAAGAAAACTGTTCGTCATAGCCACGTAGATGACGTACATTGTTAAAGTTTTGCTATTACTTAAGAACCGTATGAATTACTCACTAATTTACTGACCATTCACTAAAATGGTTTGCTTTGGGGGCTTGAGCCCTTGGTCCTTTTGGTAGCCAGCAGCGTTCTTGATTCTATTATTATTAATAAGACATTCTGAGTAAAAGTAAAGAAGAAAGTATAATAACATGTCAACAACACTATATCTGCTCTATCCAGTGCCGACGGAGCCTTTCACCAGTACTAAGGATCTTCACACTAGCTGGTGTATGACAAATATAGTGGTGGTTGAGACACTGTTTCTTTCAAGAAATCGTTTGTTTGTTGTAAAGCACAAAGCTACACAATGTCCACTGCAGGCATCGAAACCCGATTTTTAGCGTTATAAGATCACTGACTTACTGCTCAGCCACTAGGAGGCACACGAATTTGCCTGCGAACAACTGTTACAGTGTGAACTGGATTAAGATAGTGATGTTTAATTCTCCATCAAATTTAGTTATGTCAAAACACATCAGAATTAGAGTAAGAATTAACTGATATTATATTATTTGTTTATCTTAACACTATATATTATTATTTTCCTTAATTAACCTATTCATTATTCGTCTTAATGTTTTGTTTGGCAGAATTTTGATAAAAAAAGGTATCGTTTAGAATGACGATAATAAATAATGAAAGACACTGTATTATAAGAAAAATGGCTTGAATTCAACGTAGTACCGTGTCTTTTTTGCATCACAAATTTCCAGGTATTAACAATACCAAAGAAACATCACGAGGTTAGTAGTGTGTTTCTAGGAAATTATTTAAAGACTCAATTACTGTTTTTACTTATGGCCTACGTTTTCATCCTATAAATTTCTGATCTTTGTGATTAACACTTTTTACTTTAACATACGCCTGAAAATGATAAAGTTTAAAGCCATGAAATATTTTATAATTCTACCAAAATACTAATCTTTGGTGATGTTATTTGTTAAATGAATTGTGACAATACCATAATTTGTTTCTGTTTACACCTGTGGGCCTCATTGTTACGATGGCTTGGACTGTGAATCTGAGGTTCAAAGTTTGCGACAAGTTTCCACCAAAACGCTCTCCGCAAGCTGGTACCATCATTGGGCTATAAGTGTGAGGCTCAAATCCCACTATTCGGTCGGAATTGCCGGTGGATGCTATTGGTTAGTTGCTTTCCCTCTATTCTGTTAGCTCAAAATAAGGACAAGAACAATTATGAAACAATTTACACAATTGCAGTGTTTGTTTACACCATTGCAGTGTTTATTTGTTGAATTTCGCACAAAGCTACCCGAGGGCTATCTGCGTGAGGCGTCACTAATGTTCGAATGATAGACTAAGGGGGGAAGGCAGTTAGTCAACATCACCCACCGCAAACTCTTGGGCTACTCTTTTACCAAAGAATAAGGAAATTGAGTGTCACATTATAACGCCCTCACAGCGGAAAGGGCGAAAATGTTCAGTAATGGAATTAGAATCAGCGACTCGTAAATTGCGAGTCGAACGCATTAACCACAAAGCCATGCCAGGTCCTCCATTGTAGTACTATAAACAATTAAATTATACTAACGACAAAAAATATTGTATGAAATTAGATCGACAGTAAAATATATCTTAGCGTTTTGTTTCTGATGATTTTGTTTGAATTAATCACGAGTAATCGTTAATTATGTAGTTATTTAGGTTTGGTTTGATTGCTGTTAAGGCTATCTGTGTTCTGCTAAACTACGGGTATCGAAAGCCGAATTTTAGCGTCGTAAGTCTGCAGACTTAACGCCGAGTCACAGGGGGCCGCTTGTTAAAATTCATTCTGATTGACGTATTGGAAGTGTCGTCACAGGTTCCTTGACCATTTGTTATCAACACAGTTTGCACAAAACAAGACATATGGAACGCGTTTACATCTGTACCAATCTTCAGATTCTTTAAAATAAAAAAAAAAATAAACCATTAACAAGATACTCTATTTTCAACATTTATGTTACGGTGATCAAACAGCTGACTTATTCAGAATTGAAACTACCAAGACATTCATATTGCAACAAACAATGACAAAAGCACACCTTTTTCTATAACTAACTGTTCATAACAAACAATGACAAAAGCACACCTTTTTCTATAACTAAGTGTTCATAACAAACAATGACAAAAGCACACCTTTTTCTATAACTAACTGTTCATAACAAACAATGACAAAAGCACACCTTTTTCTATAACTAAGTGTTCATAACAAACAATGACAAAAGCACACCTTTTTCTATAACTAACTGTTCATAACAAACAATGACAAAAGCACACCTTTTTCTATAACTAAGTGTTCATAACAAACAATGACAAAAGCACACCTTTTTCTATAACTAACTGTTCATAACAAACAATGACAAAAGCACACCTTTTTCTATAACTAACTGTTCATAATTGTGCGTCTCAGATATTGAGGTTAATCTCATTTTTTAAGAAAGATGTTCTAGGTCTCTTGGAACTGCTCTCTACATCGCTCTTTGTGCCTATCAAGTACATTGTTCCGGATTGGGTTGAGGTATGATTTCATAGCCTGTTGCTGTCCTCAATGCTCTATTGTAAGTTGTTTTTCGCTTTCCGGAAGAACGTTGCATCGTTTGTTTGTTGAGTTTCTAGCAAAGCCACTCGAGGGCTATCTGCACCAGCCGTCCCTAATTTTGAAGTGATAGATAAGAGGAAAGCCAGCGAGTCAACATCACTACCGCCAACTTTTGGGCTACTATTTACCACTTAATAGGGGGATTGACCGTCACTTTATAATGCTATCACAGCTGAAAGGGTAATCATATTTGGTGACTGGTTTCGATCCTGTGACCCGCAGATTACGAGTCAAATAACTCAAACATTAGGCTATGCTAGGCCAAGAACATAGAAGGATCCTTTCTGCGCGATTGAGAATTCACTACTGACATCTGCGGTTACATGTTAGTGTATTAACATACAGCTCGTTTGAATGTATAATATAGTTTCGTTTTTCGACAACTCTAATGTAATTCTGAAAAGTATGATTTCGTATATATTGAGTTCAAAACAGATCACAACAGAACAAAACCTTGACTGTGTGGTAGCCTTTTATTAATTAACATGTACGTTAATTTCATAGAAGTGTTACTCGGCTTTCTGGTTGTGTAAAAATATCTACTAGATTAAGATTTATCTATAATTCTTTTACGATCATTGTTTTATGACGACGTATGTTTTAATATTCTTGTTTATTACTAAGAATACGTGTTTTAAAAATCAGTAATTTAATTTATCATACAATAATCTGTTGCAAGTCTTACCTTAAAGAGATTGTTATACAGAATACAGCAATCTGTTAAGTCGTATATCTAAACTTGTACCTGTACAAACTGTTATCACAGAGCTGTGCAAGTAAATGTGCAGTGTTCTGTAGTTCTTATACGCGTAATAATACATGTGTCGTACGTTTTTACCGACACTCCACCGTATTGACTTGTTAGTCGACGATCTACGAAGCATTCAGTTTATGTTTCTGGACCAATAAACCTCATAAGTTTAACTGTGTAACTTGTTTTCAGGGACGTAAGCTAATAAACGATCGTTCTGGTACTTCTATGTATAATACTATTTTAAAGAACTTAAGAGTAGCAGTTATATAAGAGTGACATTTGACTGTGATGGTTGACTTACATTTTTTTAAATTACTATACCTAGCTGTCTCTCATTATTGTAATTGTGTGGTTATATAGTTGTTTAGTACTGGTGAAGTAGCAAGGGTTTAAGTGTTAAAGAAGTTAGTTGAGCTTGTGATTACAGTGGATCAAATAATTCATGTATATTGAAACAGCTTCCTTGTTCTGTAGTGTATCGAAAACATAGCTTCCTTGTTCTGTAGTGTATCGAAAACATAGCTTCCTTGTTCAGTAGTGTATCGAAAACATAGCTTCCTTGTTCGGTAGTGTATCGAAAATATAGCTTCCTTGTTCAGTAGTGTATCGAAAATATAGCTTCCTTGTTCAGTAGTGTATCGAAAACATAGCTTCCTTGTTCAGTAGTGTATCGAAAACATAGCTTCATTGTTCAGTAGTGTATCGAAAACATAGCTTCCTTGTTCAGTAGTGTATCGAAAACATAGCTTCCTTGTTCAGTAGTGTATCGAAAACATAGCTTCCTTGTTCAGTAGTGTATCGAAAACATAGATTTCTTGTTCTGTAGTGTATCGAAAACATAGCTTCCTTGTTCGGTAGTGTATCGAAAATATAGCTTCCTTGTTCAGTAGTGTATCGAAAATATAGCTTCCTTGTTCAGTAGTGTATCGAAAACATAGCTTCCTTGTTCAGTAGCGTATCAAAAACATAGCTTCTTTGTTCAGTAGTGTAAACAACTCAATATGCAAGTATTTCTGACGACAGTAATGTACCTACGAGTGAATCAGTAAATCGCCCTGTACTTATACGCAACTATGGAACGTCGTATGTAGCAACAGCTGTAAAAACATAGATAAAGATATCATGAATACATTAATGGGGCTGAGCAGATGAAAGGTAGAGACAACATAAACTAGAGAAACTCTGGTCACAGATCTAGTTCGAATAAACCAGATTAGAAGCAGCTAGGATAGTCGATCAGTACACGATTGTTTGTTTGTAATTAAGCACGAAGCTACACAATGGGCTATCTGTGCTCTGCCCACCACGGGTATCGAAACCCGGATTCTAGCGTTGTAAGTCCACAGACATACCGCTGTGCCACTGGGGGGCGGTCAGTACACGAGAAACTGTCAGTATTGATCCTAGTTCTACACGAGAAACTTGATTCATGGTGTGAGTCTGGAAGATGACAAAGGAATCAAAGTACTAAAACTTAATGAGAAGGGATCGACGTTTAACATCGCACTTTTGAAACAATTGCAGAAATATCGAAGATGACACGAGGCGATCAGGTTAGCAAGCAAATTATCGGGGAAAGCCATGGAAGCTTATAGCGGATTAACAGTTACGCGAAGTACGTGACTAGATAGTAGTGAAGACTGCGCTTTTGACCGAGTGTGACTTGACCGCGGAAACTTATCGTTAACGCTTTCGCAATTTCAGAAGAAAGATAGACACAACGTATAAAGAGTGGGTTAATAAAACAACAGATTGATGGAAACAGACATTGGGTAATTAGAGCAAATAATTGAGATTACTCTCACAGACAAGAAAACGTTCATTCTAGGAAGAAAACCGACGACAGTAGTAGTTTCGTATGGTGTTTCTCACACCTCCAAATTCTGTTGGAGGTGAGTATCCGAGAGTAGGACTGGCGTCCTAGTCCGGGTACCGGGTTAGCATGCTTCGGTGTGACGGGGATTCGAATCCGCGACCCGCAGATTGCGAGTCGAGTGCCCTAACTACCTGGCCATGCCGGGCCACCGACGATACTTAAATAATTAGTTATTCTAGCACAAGATTATGCAGATAGTCGCTCGAGTCAAAAGAACTGTCCCAGTCAAAACGTCAGTAGTCAAAATATACCAAATTTGTTGACAAGGGCACTTCAGGATTCTTGTATCAAATTACATGTAAAAACTTTGGTAATTCTTACACTGGAAAGACCGATCGACAAGTGTCCACAAGATTAAAAGAACATTTAAAAGTCCCTTCCTTTCTATTTGGCTCAATATATACTATTTTGTTTTTTTGAAAGTTAAAATCATGACAGTGTAAATAATAATATAGAAGGAAAATCAAATAAGCTCTCTTTATTAATAAACAAAACCTAACATTAAACAGTATTCAGGGGTAAAATATATATCTATTTAATTTTCCCTTATTTAACATTTGTATTTTATTATATTTTTTACTTCTTTGCCTAGCGATGTAGTATCGTGTAACACGTAACGGTTTCGTTCCATCATTCAGTTGCATTCACCCGATGATACTAGGTAAACCTAGCGTAACGTAGCATTCTTTGAAAACTAAAAAAGTTTAAAACATATTACTTGTTTTTCCGTAAACAAAACTTTTAATTGTCATGTTGCAAGTTCTTCCTTCAACATAATTACGTCTGCTATTACGAGATACTGGCTGTGACCTGACAGTCGTAAGTGTTGGTGGTATCATCAGTTGATTACTTAAACTGTCGCAGATGATCGGAACGTTACGGCACCTCTCGCTGTGGTGAAGCTGTAAACTCCTTGTTCATGTGGAGAGCATGTCGTGGGTGTTATCCAGAACTTACCCTATGATGTCCTATTTGGAAATGACTATAATAATCAAATGGACATACTAGCTGTGACTCGTGGTCAGGCGAGGAATCAAACAAGCATAGAAAAGGCTGGAAGCACAGGTGTAAAATAAGATGCAAGAGCTAAAGATGTACACCTTTATGCCATTTATTTTTGTCTCCCTCACCAGTCGAGCATCTGAACCTTTAGTAGGAATGAAACCCATAAGTGGTACCTGGAAAGCCGACTGATGTGAAGAAATATGGTATAGTAACAACCTTGATTGCAGCTCCGGGGAAATTATGGAAGTGCAACTAAAAAGACGAAATACTTACTAAATATAAAGAACTGGCTGATTTCGCTCGAAGAGGCATCTGAGCTACATGTATATTTGGAGAGATTGGATACTGTGACGTACATGGGCTTCGCAAAATGTGTGAAAATAGGGTGTGTGATTAGCCTACAAAGAGGCTTCGTGAAGATAATCTGAGAATTTTTCATGACCTGCCATTTAGTGGGCATAGAGAAGGCCAAGGAAAGACTACTTTCAAGATATTATTGGCTATATATGTTTAGAGATGTGGCAAAACAGTGCAAAGGCGTTCAGATATGTCAAAGGACTGCAATGAAAAGGTAAAAGGTAAAGGCACCTCTAATATCCATACTCACTATTGATTGGGCCAATTCCTAGATAATAAAAAGGAAACTGCTTTATCCTTGTGTTGTGCGATTATGCTTCTCAATACCCGGATGCAGTAGCCATGTCCTCAATAGAGGCCACAGTAGTTGCTCAGGAATTAATAACCATCTTCAGTAGGATGAGCATTCCCGAAGAAATTCGTTGTGACAAAGGTGCTCATTTTTGCTCGAGGTCGATGCAGAACAGTTGTAAATTACTGGGCATAAAAAAGATACGTACATGTCTATACAACCCTAGATGCAATGTCCTCGCAGAACAGTTGAAAATTACTAGGCATAAAAAAAGATACGTACATGTCTATATAACCCTAGATGCAATGTCCTCGCAGAACAGTTGTAAACTACTGGGCAGAAAAAAAAGATACATACATGTCTATATAACCCTAGATGCAATGTCCTCGCAGAACAGTTGTAAACTACTGGGCAGAAAAAAAAGATAGTACATGTCTATATAACCCTAGATGCAATGTTCTTGCAGAACAGTTTAATGTCATCTTAAAGGCCATATTGTGGAAGTTTGGTGCATATGAGCCATAAAGTTGGGACAGACACCTGCTATTTTTGCTGTCAGCATATAGAGAAGTAGCCCATGAATCCATGGTACTTTTCTATTCCATTCGAGCTGGAACATCTATAACAAGTCAGAGGCCCCCTTTGTATGTTACCAGATAATTGGGTTGATACCTTCCAAAACAAGAAAAACGTACATAGGTCAGTTTGTTATATAAATGCGTACTCAGATGAAGTCTGCTTAACTACTCTTTAAGGACTCTTCCAGCTGTGTTTGTAATTTAAAATTATTTGTTGGAAGTAAAATCAAAACCAAGTCATTGAATTTCGAATGTACGCTTTTGTACATGTTTGCCAGACCAGATTCTTTGTTTCCTCTGGGCTTCTTTTAAGTTTTTATTAACAATTTACATTGTGTTCTTCGTCCGTGTACACAGTTCTATGAGATAGATGTGGGAGGAACGTGTAGTTCCAAAATTATACATGTGAATGTATTAAAGAAAATTGCCTTATGAACTTTTGTGCCATATTCATAAACGAATTGCCATTGATAAGACAGGAAACAGGCACAGAAACACTATACGATATCCCTTCACAACAAACAGAAACATGACAAGATATAAAATTCGGAGACTGGTTAATAAATGAACAGAAACAACAACTTATCAGACTATTAAGTGAATTTAGAGACATTTTAACCAATATTCCAGGTAGGACTGCCATAGAAAGTTAAGGACAGATCAACGAATTAGAAGCAAACTCTACCGATTATTTGAAGCAAGGAAAATGGCTGTTCTGGCACAATTAACAGAAATGCAGTAGTTAGGACTCACAATCCCCTCCTGTTGTCCTTTTCCTTTCTTAATCATGTTTATGGAAAACTAGGATTAAACGACTCGCATCTTTATAGATTACAGAAAAAATCAATGCTCAGACCATGCCAGATGCTTACACAATTCCAAGAGTGGATGAAGCCCTGGAAAAATTGAGGAAGAATAAATTTATAAGTATCCCAGATCTCTGTAAAGGCTACTATCAAATACCCTTAACAGTAAAAGCACAAAGGAAATCAGCTTTTGTGACTCCTTTTGGCCTGCAGTGCTTTTCAAAAGTATTCATCCCTACCAATAATGTCTTATTTTGATAAAATACAAATAATGTAAACAATTTTGTTAATGAATTTGTTTTATTCAAAACTCTAATGATCAAACTTAACACTGTTTTGTGTGAAGGAGGTTGAATGTCAGTGAAACCTGCAAAGAAAATATATCAATTGAAATTTGTTGATAAGTATTCATAAGTATTCAGCTCCAAAGTCAGTACTTGGTGGAAGCACCTTTAACAGCAATTACTGCTGTGAGTCTTTTTGAATGGGTCTCTACCAGCTTTGCACAATGAGATGGTTTAATTTTTACCCATTCTTCCTGGCAAAATTGGATATAGCAAATATAGGACTTCGGGTTTGAAAATATAAGAAAAATATAGAAAATTCACGGGAAAATATAGGAATATCTCGAGGAAATACTGGGTATAATCGTCAAAATATTGTATCAAATAAGGCCAGTGTATCACATTTGAAATTAAATTATGGAAAGACAAAGAAAAATAATAGAAACAAATATTTTATGGTGACCTCCTCCACCCCTTATAGTCACTCCTGCTCCCCCATTCGAACTTGTCAGAATCGAAGTTTCATGGCATAAGTGGCTGGACGCACTGTTAATAGATTGATTCAGAATGAATATAACTTTTTGTCCTATCTTACCGTTGTTAAATTGCTTGACTGTATTGTAGACCCAAATAATTTAGTTACCGACACCTGTATTTTTGTTCAGTGTATACATTTCACTACTACAATTACTTTTCGAGATTACGGCATTTGATTCAGCCATTCAGGGAGTATTCAAAATGATGTGCTCGAATAAAACACAAGGTAGTATGTTGCAATGAACATCTGTAGAGCTGGCTTCACTGCTTGACATCATCACGAACTAAATACAAAACCACTAAACAGTAAATACCCTTGTGGGTAAAGTCCGGCATGACCAGGTGGTTAGGGCGCTTGACTCGCAATCTGAGGGTCACGTGTTCGAATCCCCGTCCTACCAAACATGCTTGCCCTTTCTGCCGTGGGGGTGTTATAATGTAATGGTCAATCCCATTATTCGTTGGTAAAAGAGTAGCTCATGAGTTGGCGGTGGGTGGTGATGACTAGCTGCCTTCCCTCTAGTCATACACTGCTAAATTAGGGACGGCTAATGCAGATAGCCCTCGTGTAGCTTTGCGTGAAATTCAAAACAAACGAAACCAAACCTTGTGGGTAAACGTTTTAATTCACATAATGTAGGTTACAGTGAAGTTACACCATTGATTTAATGATTCAAGGTAAACTGATTGTTATGTAAAAGCAGATAATTTTTACACTTCATAGATTATAAGATATATGACTACTAAAGAAACACGTCCATAGAAGAAACCAATGTACCCATAGGAGTAGGAGTCACAGACACAGAACTCCCTATTTGACCCTTTACAATGACCCTTTACAACATTTTCCATAAAAGTATTGTAAGTCTAACTGTTACGCTTTATATGTGATTATCGCCCTTAAAAACATCGATAAATTTTACTTTAGATTCGAAAAACGCCTGTTTACAAGAAGACGATGGCGCTCAACTGTGCGTATGTGCACTGGTTTGGACATAAAAATTCAATAATAAGATTAAGTAACATTTTGATAAGTACAAGTAAGTTACCATTGTATCATTAATATAATTTGATAAATAAATTGATTTTGCTTCCGTTGTGTTTAATTTATCTGTTGTGGATCGTTGTTTGTTTGGGATTAAGCACAAAGCTACACCCGGTTTCTAGCGTTGTAAGTCCACAGACATACCGCTGTGCTACTGGGGGGGGGGGGCGGTTGTAGATCATAGTGATATATATATATATACTATTTCTTCTCGTGCATATTTTTACTATACGTCCCCCCGATGGATCAGTGGTAAGTTTGCGGACTTACATCGTTAAAATCCGGGGATCGGTTCCGCGATGTGTTTAGAGATCAGATAGCCCATTTTGTAGCTTTGAGGTAAATATCAACAACAACAGCATTTAGTTTATAACTTATAAACAATAGTTAACACAATCGCATTAATGTGGGGGCACTGTGAACTGCTTCCTTGTAGTAAATGATTGATAATAGGCTCTCTAGACATAACATGTGTTCCGACACTTATTCAAAAACACTTGCAAGGTTGGTTTGTAAGTTTGTTGAATTTAGCGCAAAGCTACTCTAGAGTAGCTTTGCGCTAGCCGTACCTAATTTCGAAGTGATAGTCTAGAGGGAAAATACTCAAAACCACCCACCGCCAACACTTGGGCTACTCTATACCAACAAACAGTGGGATTGATCGTGACTTACAACGCCCAGACGGAAAGAGCGAGCATATTTGGAGATGGGATTAGACCCCGCGATCCATAGATTGTGAGTTGAGTGCCGTAACCACCAGGCCCCATACCAAGCTGTAAATTGCAAAGTTGTGCACTGATGGTTACTACCCAGCGAAATGATGAATAACATCGGTTTTGAAGATAAAAAGTGTGGAATAGAATTATAAGTTATACATTATTCTACACTGAGAGCAAATTATTACTCTATCCACCACATAGCATAGAAAATAATCTGTTTAGATGCAAGCTGTTTGTTTCAGAATTTTCGCATAGTCACTCACATCTGTGCCTGCCATCCTGAACTGAAAGACTAGAAGAAAAGCAGCTAGTCAACAGCACCTACCGCCAACTTTTGAGCTACATAGACACAAATAATACTACTGACAAAAAGGCGCGAAACAATCTGTACAAAGACGTATAATCGCTCGTTTCCATTAAGATGTTACTTACTATCTTTGTGATATAATCTTAATGATAACATACACTATTACACCTTACACTTTAAATCAACAAGGTACTTGTTACTAAAACAAGAAAACAATGGTTGCACGCTCTGTTATCGGTCATAAACAACAACCTAGTGAACCAAAGTGTGCTGTTGTACACGTCCTTTAAGCCTTTATTATCAACAGTAACAGAGTGAGCCAAACTGTGCTGTTTTATACATGTTTTTGGTCTCTGTTATTAGCCTTAAACAGTAACAGAGTCAAACAGAGTGAGTCAAACTGTTCTGTTTAATACATGTTTTTGGCCTCTGTTATCAGCCTTAAACAGTAACAAAGTGAACCAAAGTGTGCTGTTTTATACATGTTTTTGGCCTCTGTTATTAGCCTTAAACAGTAACAAAGTGAACCAAAGTGTGCTGTTTTATACATGTTTTTGGCCACTGTTATCAACCGTTAACAGTAACAGAGTAAACCAAAGTGTACTGTAATGCCGGGTAAGACAATTTCAATTAATTATCTCAGCCGAATTATGACTGGATACCTGTTGAAATATATTTTTTCAAATGGAAAAATCCAGATCAAATAAATTTAGGCAAAAGTAAGGTGTGGGTGAGAAAGTGACGCAAGCATCTTGTAGTACTATTTTTTTTTCGTCTTCTTTCCGCTTTTCCTTTTTATTTTTTTATAAGAAACGCGATTTGGAGCTAGTTTTATTAAATGTTATTTAATGTGTTTTCTAACGGACAATGATTTTTTCTATATGCTAAAAAATATACAGATGTATAATATTATTTTTCTTCTTTTTAAAAATTAACTTATGAAAAAAAACGACACTTAGAGCTCGTTCTTTTTGTAATATCAAGTGTTGTTCGACGTATTTTCTAATTAACACAAAGTTTTTAATTCTTTCTCTGTTGACGGAATAAAACACTAAAACTAATTCATATCGTGTATGTGATACATTGATAACCGAAAGGACAAATTAGTGATAGTCGATGTTACAGCAAACACATGCTACATTTCTGTACTGTTATGAGAAGTAGATGATAAACTAAGAAACCGGCTGGAACAAGAAATCACACTGGAAGAAAACATTTGAAAGCAAATTTATTACATTTCAAAGAATGTATCAGCAAGCCAGTCGCTTTACTGCTGCATTTTATCTAGTAGTGATATTTTGCTTGTTACGCTGACAACGATGACAGATTCAACATTTATGAAGGAGCTAAGTCAAACCATTGACGTTTTGCATAAACAAATGCTGGCAAGATTACAGAACATTTAACTTTATCCTCCTTGACTTTTTATTTCCTGTTCCTGAAAACTTAAGGAATAAATAAGCTGATATTGTTGCTTGGATTCATGCCCCATGAGGAATCTAAAGAGTTCGGAAAAAAAGTTAAACACTGAAGCATTAGTACGAAGTTTCTGATTAGAGGATGGCCATTTTAAGTGTTATGTAAAAACGAATGCACGGTATATAACAAGTTTTCATTTTATTTTCAGATATTCATAAACCATACCATAAGGTCAGAAGTCGATTAATGTAAACTTGATTGTATAAATATAGCGATGTTTACTTATTTTTATGTTCATATCAACAACTACATTGATCCTGCTAGTCACTTAATTTTTCTAATTTTTTCGGTTTATAAATATACATTATGTACAGATATATAAAGATATATCTGTACATAATGTAAGGATATAAAGATATGTATATAAGCTTGATTTTGATTTCTTTCAGTATACGTGTTTAAATGCGACGTGGTTAATGTAAAGAAAAAAATTACAAACACGAGTAAAAGATGGAAAACTTGATCAATGATTTATTCGACCATCTGAAGCCTATTTACTTACGCTGTCATTTTTGTATAGTTAAATCAGGTCAGCTGGGTTGTGTTAGATTGTATTGGTGTCCAAGAAGTGTAACATGGTAATAAACAACATCTTTCTAAGAATATAAAACAAGAGTAAACATTATTACTGTTTTCTTTTTCTTCTTTCTATTCTGGTATTTGTTTTGTTTAACAGATGATACATAGCATGAGATAAACTATCATTCTCATGTTTCTTTGTTCAACGCGTGATACACCATTTCAAAGATACAGACTATCGTCATTGTTTCTTTGTTCAATGTGCGATACACCATTTCAAACATACAGACTATCGTCCATTGTTTCTTTGTTCAATGTGCGATACACTATGTCAAACATACAGACTATCGTCCTTCTTACTTTGTTCAATGTGCGATACACCATGTCAAACATACAGACTATCGTCCTTGTTTCTTTGTTCAATGTGCGATATACCATGTCAAACATACAGACTATCGTCCTTGTTTCTTTGTTCAATGTGCGATACACCATGTCAAACATACAGACTATCGTCCTTCTTACTTTGTTCAATGTGCGATACACCATGTCAAACATACAGACTATCGTCCTTGTTACTTTGCTCAATGTGCGATACACCATTTCAAACATACAGACTATCGTCCTTGTTTCTTTGTTTAACACGTGATACATTGTGATACTTTCATTTGTTAGTAACACACGGTCAATGTATGTGTTCTAGTTAAGTATTTTGAGATGTTTCTCATAGATGAAGTTGGTGGTGACTTATTCCAAATCTTGTTTCTGCATTCTCTAGTAACACCACTGTATTTAAGTTTAGAAATACCTGTAGCCTAAACCTTCCCTATTTTGATTTGGAACACCAATTACTTGAGTAACGTATGCGCTATGAGAGAGATGGCATTATCGTTTCTGTTTATATAATGTCATATTCTCTCAGTATAGAACAGAATATCTAGAAAGAGATCTCGAGAATAAATAGAGAATTCCAATATGTTTTTCTGTGATCTAGTACTGACTGTCGTCAGATGTTATGTGCACTTAGTTTTTGAATTGTTGTTGTGTTAATTAACGATTGAATTTACCGTTTTTTTTTAATATTTTGTTCAACCTCTTTTCTCCAATTTAGTCAAGCTAAGTGTTCAGGTTTAGTTTAACTCTGTAATTCTTACCCTTTCATTTCTCCTGTTATTTTCGGTTCCTGTTCAAAAGGTAAATCAGTGAACCGGAGAAAATCACATCGCTTTTTTTACGTAAAAACCATCGTCCTTGTATTTTTATGCTTAAGGCATGTTATATAATGTCAGACACTGAAACTATAAACAAGTAAGAATGGGCTGCACATTAAAAATGTGTCATTTGATTCAATAACGTAAAGTGTTTCCATATTCATCTGCACATTTAGTAAATATGACATGATTTCTCAAAATATCTCTGAAATTGGGATGATATTTGACAGAGAATCTGCAATAAATTATTAATATATGTCTTCTTAGAACCTAATAAATGACGCCAAATGCAAAGCGTTGAAAATTACCTCCGTTCTCATATAACTACTGCTATCATTTTAGACATCGTACTCCATTCTGTAAAGTTATACAATTTTTAAGAAACTTGTTATGAATGAGAAAGCTTTCTAAAAAACAAAACTGTGACCTTAAATAAGTCCTCAGAATAAATTTTTTCATGAAATGACCAGTATTTGTATACCTATTTTATGTTTGTGTGTGGTGTTCAGGGCTAGAGCAACCAAAGGCAGAGTAGGCAGTTGCTAACAAGCCCACGCTGTCAAGTCGTACTTTTATTTTAATAGCTTTCTCATATAATTTTAATCTTGAAAACTTTAGAATTTTAAAAGTATTATATTTGGTAAAAGTTTGTTTTGAGGGATAAAATATCAGTGCGAAAGAAAATGAGAGCTTGTGGTGAAAGAAGAATGCATATTCGCCAATATATGTTTGCCTTAAAGAAAAACAGATGGCGCTACATTATCTCATTTGTTTGTTCTTTTTCAATCAATTCTATGAATGCAGTTTGCTGCTAAAATTGATTCTCAATTTATTTGACTTTCTGTATTCCTTACAGATTATAAGTGGCACCATGGAAATTTTACGTTTTCTGTGTGTCTTGACATACATACATTTCAAGAATGTCTTTATGAACATGCATAATGATGCATTGACCTCTAAAATAGAAGCTTACTTTTTTCCGAAGATTTTATAGAAGTCACCACACCTACTCTTATATCTGTTTATGTAATAATGCACACTAATATGGTTTATGTGGACTCCATATCGAATTGGGCTATTTTTGTTTTGCCATGATAGTAGCCTGGACTTTGAATGTCATAAACTTCACAAGATGTCTGCCGAAAGGTGTCTTGTTCCATTGTAGCCAATTCACCAAGAAATATGATTTACAGTCTGTGTATATATAGCAGTAGGTGCTTACGGTGGAAAATGTAACGTTCAATTTCATCCCAATGATAATAAATTTAGTTAGATCCGGTGACTCTGCTAGCCAAATGAGATGACTGACCACACTGTCACGATCTTCGAACCAATTTTGAGTACAACGAAGAGCCTTTGTCATTGTGGAATGGACATTTATTGGTAACAACGTTCAGGAACATTCTGAATGTTGTAAATCCTTTTAGATAAAGGGCGTTGGCAGTGGTGTGAGAAAAGATATTATTTAAATAGGCGGTTTGAAGAGTTGTTACGAAAAATCGCATTCCTGAACAATGTTTTTGTATTACATTTATAATCGATGTCTGAATTATGGAGGGTTCTAACCTTTACTGAGAAACTTTCCCACATCATCAAACCATCTCGTGAAGCTTGAACTGTTAGAACAATCCAAACAGAGTCAAGTGTCTCATGTGATTTATTTCCAATACTTTGTTCTACCAAGAGAACAGAAAAGGCCAAAACACGAATACGTTGTTTCACTGTACATATTTGCTCTATAGACATCACTCTTCGCATGACGGGACTTTTTTTTTGTACGAGTACTCTCTTGTTTTGCGGAATTTTATAGGGTTCCACGTTATGGTTGTGTTAGCTGTAGAATTGTTTTGTGTGGATGTTTTTTCTTTCTTTTGAAAAGTTTGTGTATGCGCGCGTGTGTGTAAGCTATATTTTTTGTTTGACAAGTTGTTCGTCTTTCTTTGTGAATGTTCTCTTTTTTTTCCGTGGGCATTTTCATTTGTTTTCTCTTTAGCAGAATGGTTTGATGTTGGTTACCTTTCCTTCTTAATAAGTTGGACTTTTCTTTTCAGGAGGTTTATTTAATCTGTAGGTTTTAGGAATTGGGTAGAGAGTGTGGGTTTTTTTCTCTTCTGGGCGAATTGTTCTTAAACTCTTTGTGTCAAATGCTATTGTCTGGTCTGATGTTTTTTTTCAGATATTAACATTTGCACAGTTTCTTTTATTGACTTGGATGCAGATATTAGCATGTGTAAATAGTTTTATATTTCTATATTTGACCAATAATTGTCCCAGGTGTAGCCTAGTGATTAGCGTGCCCGAAGTGTGAATTAGAAGATTTATGATTTGATATTCATTGCTGTGAAACGCGTTCTGCACATTGCGGTCGTGGATTTGGTATAACAGTTATGATAAATTCCCATTATTTAATCAGATAAGAGTAGTCCAAAAGTTGGCGGTGGGTGCTGTGTACTAGTTACCTTCCCTCTAGTCTATTAGCTCAAAATCAGAGATGGCAACAAGTAGATAGTTCTTGTGTAACTTTGCGCTAAATTCTGGAAACATTAATTAACCAACATTTGTAATATATTAATTTGATTTGCTATTTAGGCAAAGATGTTTAAAATAATTCGTTTGATGATAAAAGTATCGAAACATTTCTTTAAAATGATTTGCTTGCATAGGTTTACACAAGTTTCTTACGCAATTTACTAAAACTAAATATTCTGTGATATTTTTTTTAATATTCGATATCTAGAGCTTCGACAAGATAAAAAACAATATTATGTTAAATTACGGTGTTGTTATTAGCGTTAAGATACTCAATAAGTCATCTGAGCTAGGTTCCCCGCTAGGAATCGAAGCCCGGATTTTAGAAAGTGGAAATCTGGAAACTTACCGTTAACTCAGCGGAGGACTGTTATGTTTAAGTCATATTAAAGTTAAAGCTCGCATTAACTGTTGCTCATTTCGGTGTTCCATTATTTCGACTTGCCTCCCCTTTTATGAATTTCTATCCTAATTGTCATTTTTTTTTCTGATACAGGATAAATGAAGCTTTCTCTGCACTAAGCTACTTTCGGAAATTGCGTGCAATATGCAGACAAAAACGCTGACAGCAATCGGCTTGTTAAGTGGAAAGACTCAAGTTGATGTCTTATCTCTACGGTGGCATATGACTGAGTTCATTTTTTGTCAGCTAGGTGTCCCCAGGGAAGACTCGACCGTATCCTGGGAGACACCCACTCATCGCACAGCGCCCATAATTCTCAAAACTCCCACAGAAGCTTAAGTTTAATACCTTGAATAGAAAGAATAAATAGTTACTTAGAAATGTAATTAAAAAAAAAGAAAACATTGGTGGCGTTCTTTGAGCCGATTTTGTCACATGGCATAGTACAAGACGAGAAAAAAAAGTTGGTTCAGGTTTATTGATGCTTTAAGTGCGACTGTTGAATTGAAAAAACAACAAAACAAACAAACAAAAAAACACGATGACGTCATCAAAATTGAAAAAAAAAAGTATTCAGTTAATAATTTTCATTAAACATAGATATGTTTGTTGTTAAGCGCAAAGCTACATAATAGCTCATCTGTGCTCTGCCCACAGCAATTATCGAAACCTGATTTTTAGTGTTATAAGCCGTAAGACTTACCGCTAAGGGGGCAAAAATATGTTTAGACACTCTTCACAAGAGAGAATATCTAAATACACGGTTAATAAAATATACATCAGATATAAATATGGTATACACAACTGTATTTTTTGAATCATGTTACTGATGTTTGACCCTTGACATCTGACATATGAATCAGCATATTAAATTTTACTGACTTTTTATCACATGACTAAAAGTTAGAAATGAGCTGATCGAAGCAAACTAACAGTTAGGAAAACAAATATAATAAAAAGTAATATTTTTACATTTAATAATAATAATAATAATAATACTGTCAGTTGTATAATAATAATAATACCGTCAGTTGTATAATAATAATAATACTATCAGTTGTATAATAATAATAATACTGTCAGTTGTATAATAATAATAATACTGTCAGTTGTATAATGATAATAATATTATCAGTTGTATAATAATAATAATACTGTCAGTTGTATAATAATAATAATACTGTCAGTTGTATAATGATAATAATACTGTCAGTTGTAAAATAATAATAATACTGTCAGTTGTATAATAATAATACTGTCAGTTGTATAATAATAATGATACTATCAGTTCTATAATAATAATAATACTGTCAGTTGTATAATAATAATAATACTGTCAGTTCTATTAGAGAACTTCATGTCGTAAGCTCTAGTGAAAACAAATTTTATTAGCAACTGCCGTTCCATTTAAGAGATTGATTTAATTCGCCCGCAGTAGTACAGCGGTATGTCTGCGGACTTTCAACGCAAGAAACCGGATTTTGATACCAGTGGTGGGCAGAGCACAGATAGCCAATTGTGTAGCTTTGTGCATACTTACAAACAAACAAACAATTCATTTGATTCGAATACTGGCTGAAAATCTGGTTACTAATAACTGGAAATAACTAACCGTTAAACTGCTTCTATGTTTTAAAATATTTATGTTTTTTTTTTGCTATGTAACTTGATTTTTACTGTTGTCTCAAGTTTGACTAAATAAAATACGACCTATATATCCAGAATGTATACCTTTATTAGCTCAGTATTTCACTATTACAGCTTCATCAGGAGTTATCGATATTCTACAAGTACACTAATCCTGTTAAATCTGAATATTTGGATTTAACTGGATTAGTGAACTAAATATTTGGATTTAACTGGATTAGTGAACCCAATATTTGGATTTAACTGGATTAGTGAACTTTAGGATATCGGTAGCTCTTGATGAAGCTGTAATAGTGAAATATTGAGCTAATAAAGTTACATTCTAGAAATACCGGTCGTCATTTTACTTACGTTTATAGAAATGTCTCATAATAACTCCATTCTGTGTTAAACAAAGTTAAGATTAATAATTTTGACTAAACTGTTGATATTTACAATGACTTGTTGTTGTGGTTTATGTCGAAATTTGAACAAACATTCTCGATAATTGTCGTTATTTTATTTCTTCGGACAAAAAAAAATATTTTTGTAGCAATTATCGATGCGATAACGTATTCTTATCAAGATTTTACATAATTTCTGATAAATATGAATTGTTCTATGTCTCAATACAATCTAAGTAATGACATTTTTAATGAAAATATGTGGACACTTGGGTGAATATACATGTATATATATATATATATCATAAATAAAACGTGTGGTGACCCAAAGTTGGAGGTGAATCAAACTGATCAGAATTTCACCAAGTCAAAGACAGGCTGAAACTAGAGGGGGCATTCTTCCCCAGAAACGTTTTAGAATTAGAGCGTGAAGATAGAAATAAGAGAAAGAAAAAAAAAACACACTAGCGAACTTAATGTGAAAATAAATAATACTTAATATCTTTATTTAATATTTTCGACTCTTTGATCTGTAGATTACCGGTGGCTTGGCGGCAAGCTTGAGGGTTCATAACACTAAAATACAGGGTTTAACCCCTGTAATAGACACAGTACAGATAGTCCATTGTGTGGCTTTGCCCTTATAAACAACCTTTATCTCCAAATTCATGTGAGAATCTTTGTTTGCAGTAAGTCGTTATTTGTGACTAAAAACTCAATTCAAGTTGAGTTAATTGTAAACCTATTGAATTTCATGAGGGAGACAAAATGGGTTCTGGTGTTGTAGATTGGAAGTCCTGGTCTCCTTATGTCTGACATCTACTTATACAGCTGTGTGTGAAGGATATTAACTTCAGGAGGAATCAGAAGGTTGCTAGTCTGATCATGATTTATGCTAATTGAAAACATTTTACAATGTTTATTTAGTTTGTTATAACTCTTGAGTTAATTTTAAAATTAAAAATGTAGTTTAAAAAGGAATTAATTCTCTTCTAATACGTTAACCAGCTTTGCAAGAATTATTTTGTGTGAAATATTTCCTAAATAAAAACAGTATATGGTTAGTTTCATATAAAATATGTACTGAAGTTTTTCGCATAATACTGTCAAGCGCACTTCAAGGGAAAATAGACATTCGATACAAAGCACAACCAACGTGCTTTTTATTTGCATTCAAAAGGGCCATGAAATCAATACACCGATAGCTAAGGGTATGGCATGATCTTGTGGTTAATGTGCCAATGTGCGGATCGGAAAGTCTAAGATTCGAGTCCTTGATATTGCACTGAACGCTTCGCACTCAACTGTGGACGCTTTACAAAAGTGAAATTAATCCTACCGTTCGGTTAAGATATAGGCAATGAGTGCTGCTGACTGGCTTTTCTCTCTTCGATTAGCAGTTTTAAATTAGAGATTGGGGATTCTCCGACTTAGCCGTTTAGAAATGAGTTTTCATTCTATTCCATGTGAAAACATACTGGTTAAGTGGCCTGATGCAATGCCTATAAATTTCTGTACAACCGGACTGTTGAAATGGACGCTTGGAAACCGTTGTCCTTGTACATTAGATGAATTATGAAAAGCAAGTATAGAAGAGTGGTGTTTTTCGGACATAAATGATATGCTTTATGACGGTGCCTTTTGCAATGAATACTACGCTGCAGAGCTATTGTCAAGATGCACGGTTGTCAGTCAGAGCATGACTGGACTTGGCGACATGGACTGTAACAATATGATGTGATTAAAAAATCGCTTTAATATAAAGTACTGAACTTCTGTATTACTTACAAGGTTATTGCCATTGTCTTCGGCTATAGAAGGCACATTTAATGTTTCAGTAAGTAAAAAAACAACGGTAGCTTTCTTCATAAAGTTTTCAAATTGAAAAATCCTCCTCTTCAGTGGCTCATCGGTAAGTCTGTAGACTTATAATGCTGAAGATCGGATTTTGATACCCGTGATTGACACAGCACAGATAGCACAGTATACCTTCGTGCTCAACAACAAAGAAACAAAAGCAAATAAATCGAAGAGTAGCAGATGGCGCGTTAAGTTTTAGACACCGAATTGTGAACTGTTTACAAAATGTTATTGATAAATGGTATCAAATATGGATAGAAACCAATAAATAAGACCGTAAAATGATGAGAATTGAGAAACAAATGCTGTAAAATTTAGGTTTGAAAAAGGGTAGTTGTTAAATACAGATGTGTAAAATATATTCTCTGGGAAAGCAAATTGTAGAATATACGGTTCAAAGAACGCAAGCTAACGAAACATTAGAAACCAATAGGCCTAAGATTTGTGACAAAAGTCTCATAACATGCTGATAATTTTTTCCACATTCCTCTTAATTTTTTCCATTGCAGATTCAAAATGTGAAGTGTGTAAAAATAACATTTCAGATCTTTCTTTTGTCTCCCATATATCCGTGTTCACAAGACCGACTGACGAGCTCTGGTATTGAACGAAAGGTCTCTTGAACAGTGACTTATTGGAGAAAACAGACAGATCTGAAATGCTATTTTTACACACATCTCTGATTTTAAATACACGAGAGGAATGTGAAGAAAGAACATCAGTAGTTAACGTGAATTTTATCATATATCATACGCAAACTGTAAAATAATATTGCGAAGTACATAATCCAGCAACAATTACCTAAGACATCAAAGTAAAAACGCACAGCAGGATGTTTTAGTAACGTATAAAAACAAGAGAATTGTGTTTTCAGATATAGGACCTTTTGTTGTTGTTGTTGTTGAAATACGAACTTGTGAATAGTCTCCTCAAATACCAAAGCCATTAAAAATGAGTCTGTGTTATTAAACAACAGCAAAAAAACAATAAAACAAAATTCAATGTTTGAGTGATTTAATGGTGTAAATTACAATTACAGCCTATTCTCTTTGTGATTCCTCCCCTTTCAGTCCAGGGTGTTTCGGCACAGTTTGAGCAAAAGAGAAGGGTCAAAATATATTTCAAAGTTATTTCTCATTCATTTCTTGAGCTGACAGAATGCCTTTCAGTTAAAAACAATAGCAACGTTGTTATATGTGAAAAACATTTTGTGGTAATGAACCATAATTTTTCCTAGATTAGAGTCGGTCTCTATCTCCTGCTTCTATCTGTGACCCAGCCATTATTTTTGACATCTCAATCAGCGAGAAGAGCCGAGAGGAGATTTATATTTTTTTAATCACTGGCGACGCCGTTTGATAGCTCAGGGGAATTCTTGGCTTGACAAGAGCAATAGATTTGTACGTCTGAGATACAGACTGTAATGTGAGTATTTACCACCAAGGCCTCCTTCTATGAATAAAAGAAGTCAAATTTTATTTCTCTAAGTCATACTCGGTGAAGAAGTACAATTGTATATCTATATATTGTGTACGTAAGACTCACGCGTCTCGTTACCATCAAATTGAAGAAAAAAAATCAACAAACAAACAAGCACATTACTTACCATTCAACAAGAAAAACAAACAAGAACCCTATAGTCAGGAAACGGACAGCTTCTGTCAGGTAATTACTAATTTTGGAGCAAGTTTTATGTGTATCTGAAACAAACACGATTCAGACTGTTTGTAACTTAAACAACAATTTATATAATACACATAAACTATACATTCCATCACTATACGAAGTCTCCTCTTATTCTTTCGACTTGCCCTTGCCAAAGTTACTTACGAGAGGCGGAATTCATTAAAACAGTAATAACTCAGTAAAAAGTGTTAAATTGAATGATAGATTGGGTTTAACATTTATTTTGTTGCATATAAAAATTTAGCTTTCATTTATTACTTTTGGGGGGGGGGGCGTAGTAATGTTTCCTTTTTTTCAGGACGCCGGAAATGGGTGCGGAAAGTACTTCCGCAAGCACCTCTAATAGTTGAGGACATAATATGTGTATTATAGGAAACTTTCATCTTTTATGACATTCAACACTCCCAACTTCAACTCCCAGTGAGTCATAAGTAAGTTTAAGAATTTACAATGCTCAAATGTGAGTGTTCGATTACCATGGCTGGAAGAGAGAGAGAGCAGATAACTTTTGTGTAATTTTGCTTTAAAACAAAAAATAAACTAACTAACTAACACAAAAATGTCTACATTAGATTCCGGATTTATGGTTCTTCTTGGCTTTCTACGGATTTTAACAGATTTCAAGAAAAATTACACAATTTAAATATATATTGTCGTTGTTTGTTATTAAGCACAAAGCTACACAAAGGGCTATCTGTGCTCTGCCCACCACGGGTATCAAAACCCGGTTTCTAGCAGTAAAATACTTTTAGTTTAAATCTTACTTAGAAACAAAAGTTATAGTGACCAAAAAATATCGAAATATGTGTATATGTATTTGTTTGTGTTCTATAATCACAAGTTTAAATTACCCATATCAGCGGTCTCTCCAATTTATTAACTTCTAATGGGTCGCTCGATATCATGTTCAATTGTTACGTCAGCGAGGTCACGTGACTAATATCACGCCACTTCTCTCGAACCTTCGTGAATTATCGGGAGACTACTAGAT
>NW_013665708.1:870016-874857 GCF_000517525.1 Limulus polyphemus | reverse complement strand
TGTTGGCCACGTGAGATATAGCGTTTGTTATAGCGCGACTGTTGAAATTAAGTGTATCGTAAAGTTATATTCGGAAAGAATGAATGAGTTTTATTAAGAAAGGACTTGTGTCGCTAAAGTTCCGTCGGAACGAAGTTATGGAAAATCAACTAACGACTGGAGGCGTAACACTATTATTTCAACTTGCCATTCACCAAGTCATGTGAACATATATTGTTGAAAGCCTACCTTTGTGTGATGCTTTTAATCAAGCAACAATTCAAGATTTCCTACGTGATAATAATTCAGTTCTAAAGTTAACATTAGAACAATTATACGAGAACTTTCAAGTAATAATTGAGAAGTACATATAGGGGCACTATTAGTCAACGTAAGAGAGTACTCAATGTAATTTAGGAATATAAGTACAGCGCAGAGAGCTTGTTAAAAGTGTAAGCAGAATTTATTGTAATTACAATTTATTTAGAAAAGCTATATGTGTAACGTAAATTGTAATCCTCAGAGGCGTCGCTAGGTGCTTGAAAGATTCAGGGTTCGGTCCAATAAGCGCGAGATTTTTCGGCGTTTCAGTATCATAGTTTTCTATTCTGATTTTTCAAGACACCAACTGTAGATGGGGGGCGTTGTCAAATAGCATCGGGGCACGTGCCCCGTGTGCCAGTGCCTAGCGATGCCTCTGGTAATCCTATAAGTCTACAAGTGATAGTTTAACTGTGCGAGATTTCTGTGAAACTATTAGGGATTGTTTCTGTAAGATTTTCGAATGCACTAGCTTTTCCCAAACGTTATAAGGACTGCGAAGTTAATTAAGAGTTCCACGAAAAGGTTTAACAACAAACTAGTGACGACATGAGATAAGCGCGATTATTACAATATGGTCACAGTAGCGCAAACACATTTGTAATTGCTAACCTTAATTTATATATGTTTTTTTTTTTTCACAAATTAAATCAAAGTGTTTTTAAAGATCGTTTGTAACAGAAATATGGGGAAGTTTACACATATCAATTAACCAAAAACGTTTTAAATAAAGTTCTAGTATTAAAATAGATATTTTTAATTTGATTTTTTTTCCAGTGAAGTTAAAATTTAAATTTAATTTTTGTTGTTGTTCTTTTTTAGATAGATCCCGCTGATTCTGAAGTTTCAGAACTCAGTGCAACTGCACAATAACCACAGAAATAAAAAGTTAAGAAGAAAAGTATAACCAGTCTTATATAAAAATTGGAAGAAGCGGAAGTTTCGAAACTTGTTAAATCTACGAAGAACAAATGAGCCTGCATTTTACGCTTTTGGTAATACTGTTGTTGCATATGGATGCAAGTATTATCTTAAGAAACATTAATTTAGGCCTAAACATCTCAAAAATAGTGAAAGATCGAGAAAAAACAAAATAGCATATTGGTTCTGTTTCCACGTCTTCAAACATAATACTAGTTATCAGAGTCTTGGGGAGTACTGGATAGTCATTTGTGTTTCCCATGTCACCAAAAGAAAGATTTTATAAAATGCTCTTCCATGTTATTAACGAGATAATTAGGTAGTCAGGCAAGAGATGGAACTGCAACTGACTAGTTGAATGAACAAGATAGAAGGGTTAAGGACTTGATCTTATATAGAAAATGTCAGGATTGAAATTTATGGCTAATGGTGGTCTGATTGGTCAAATGTTCAGCTAAATGTGCAGATTTCAAAGGAGAAAATTGCTCACAACCTCTTTATTATTGGAGTTACGTTGATAACATCTTCACCATATTCAAGAACTCTGATAAAGCTTCCTAATGTATTTTTGAATAGTAGCATGAAGTTCACAATAAAACATCAGAACGATCATAAACTTTCTTTTTTTGGACACTTTAATTAGTAATAATAATGGTCAATTTGAATGTGAAGTTTCTCACAAGAAAACTTTTAGTCAAAATTTTATTTCATAATGCATACAAAAATATCTAGCACATGTGAGGTAATGCATAAGGGATTTAATAAAAATCAATAAATTCTTGGGAAAAAATTAGTTTCTCACTTTTAGGCGTCCTATATGAATAATGCAGCTTAGAGTTCAATGGACTGACCTATTAGAGGATGAGATAAGTGCATTTTCAGCCAGAACTGCGCGTTTTTGTGCAACTGGTACGTACTATATTCATAGCTAGTCTCTATGCCCAAAGTATTGTTTTTTAACTGCTTTACTGTAAGATTTCACATGCCATCTGGTGGCTTTTCCTAGCTGCTGATGTGCAAATTCAAGGGTATCAATTAACACAAATCCGAACCACTCTACATATACTTGTGGACACTGTGACACAACTGCCCTATGGGTCAAACATACATGTACATCACATCTATAGAAAGATGTATTTCTTTACCAAACACAAACATGTATGGCAAATAACTCCTCAACTTCTGTTTCTTTGTCCAATATGCCATTATGATGTACAGTAGGAGTATGTACCTGTTAGCTTGGTCAGGATTAACAAATTTTGCAAGCATTCACTTGTTTTGTTTGTATTACATATCCACCAAACCATTATAATCAGGATGGTACATTGAAGATCATGACTTTACTACAATTTGCACAACTCAGAAAATAAGTGGTGATTGAAATGAGATTGCTGGTTCGTGTGGATTTCTTCAGTCATTCAGAATTATGTTATTTATTATTCAGTCAGTATGTCAGTGATGACCTGTGTCAAGATTAAGGCCAATGGATAACTTTGGAACATTTGATAAATTAATCTATAATGATCAGTAATACCTATTACCTCTTTCAGTCTTTGGGAAAATACCAGCTACATCCGTGACAATGGACAACCTACAACTTTACTGGAGTGTACCCTGTTTTGACCAGATTTTCCTTTGAGCAGCATACACAAATACTATCAGAAAATATGGTTTCAAACACATTAGCAAATGTATTTGTAACACACTGGTGGTCTTCAGCCCTTGCATTAAACAAAACATGGAGTACTTAGTGCTTGTACAAAGTACCACAGTTATGTGCATTTGCACTACATGGATCATTTTGCAATGGTCATGTTTTACCTTGTTGCACGTCAAGTACCGCCTACAATAAATCTTCCTAAAGTCTGAAGTATTAATTGTTGCATTCCACCTCTAATAGAAACTCCTACTATATGAATCAATATCACTACTGTAGTTCAGGATCAGGACATACGATGAATGGACAGACTCTCACCATTCAGTTTATCAGAATTTCTGCAATTTACAATAATGTACAATAAACTCATACTCTAGCAGCATTGTACTCCAACTTGTGACCATCTCCCCATACTTTAAAAATTTGTCAGTCACTTCAATAACAGATGGGGTACGCAAATGATGAACTCTGTATGATGCAAGTAGTTGCAGTAATGTTCATGAATATTCCAACTACAAACAGTTATTTCTTCATAATGCAGTACCTGCATTAAGGATCTGTCAATGTATGATTAGCATATACAATTACACATTCTATTCCATCTTACAAATATGAAAATACTGTTCCAATTCAATCATTGCTGGAATCAGTGTCTAGGAGGAACTGATAATGTCAACATGAGTATGCTAACCAAAGCTTTAACTAAAACATATTTTAACGAGTGAATGAGAATCAGATTGAGTGAGAACAGACAGCGAAACAGCAATCTTGGAGAAATTGGACAAAAAACTTTGATATAACACAAAACCAAGGAAACTGTGGACTTCTTGTTTGGTCACAGGTTGAGGCCAGTGTTTCACTACTCTGATATTTTAGGAATCAGTAAAGACTACATCTCTACCCATAAAATGAATAAGAAGTTTCACTTACATATGCATGTGCACGCCCTTCTCAGGTTTTAACTTTAAGCCTGCCCGTTATCTGCTCAAGCACTATAATCAAATTTTCAGTAGCAGACTTAAATGTGCATCCAAATAATAAAAACATCATTGACAGAGATCAGACATCTCTCTCATTTCAGTTATATCAGTGTAAGCTACATTAACCTCTCAAAAGTGGCAGACACATTACACAAAGACAAATGGTATGACATAGAGCCCATATAAACCATTCCTAGCACTAAATGAAGTCTTGGATCTGCTCTTTTCACCAATTTCAACTTGCTAGCATCTAAAAACCAGGTCTAAAGCACTGAACCAAGGAAAACCTTCTAATGCACCCATTAGTCTATTTATGGAAGTGGAATGCAAGAATACTGAGCCCTATGTTTAACTGCCTAATCTAAGCATACGTTCTTTCTTCCTGACAATTACGACTGAAGATGACCATGCACTGTCCAAAGGCTTTTTTGATATGTCTTTTAACATCTGCTGTATTTCATCTCTAGCGATGTCCCTAGATATTCCTGACAATCCTGTGGAATGGTTGTTTTATCAGATGTATATCACCTGTATCTTTATGTTAGAAAGTCACTGTTGTCTGATTCAATTGGGCTGCTAGTCCCATAAATACATCACCATATTCAACCAAAAAGTCACTGAACTTCTTTCTCTGTGTTGGATCTAGATTGCTTGCATAATCGTCAATCAGCAATGTCAGATGTGCTTGCAGAATGAGTTTGCTCTTAGATTTAAAGTGACAGAAACAACCCTAATGATACCAATAGTCTCTGTTATCTTCACTTTACTTACCATGCCAGGGTCCATTCCAAGGTCGTAACTATGTATGTATTATTGCCTGCTTTCCGGATAATAAAGAGTGCATTTCATGAATAAGTTTAATATGCTTCTACAATATATTTGTTGAACTGTCGCATACCTCAAACAGCTTGATAATGGAATGTGTATTCATCCAATTCCATAAGAAGACACGCCAATCATGTTGCTGGGGGTTTGTTTTGTTT
>NW_013665708.1:867698-869930 GCF_000517525.1 Limulus polyphemus | reverse complement strand
AACTCTTTTACCAACGAATAATGGGATTGACCGTCACATTATAACGCCTCCCACGGCTGAAAGGGCGAACATGTTTGGTGGGACGGGGATTCGAACCCGCGACCCTCAGATTGCGAGTCGAGCGCCCTAACCACCTGGCTATGCCGGGCCGTTGCTGGGGAAAACGCCTATGTCGTCCTCTTGAACTACACATATGATATAAAAATTGCAGGTAATGATTGTGTGCTTTAGACATAAGAGCCTTACAAGGGAGGCTTTTGCAATGGAAACTACGTTGCTGAGCAATGGTCAAGATGGACGGTTGTTAAATAGAGTTCACGGTGGCATGAACTGTGACGTTATGGTGAGACTCCAAAAATGTTTTAATGTAACGTACTCAGTCTCTGTGTTTTTAAGATTATTAGCTTGGACTACAGGTTTGAACTATAAATGAGAGTAGAATTTACTGATTGAACTTTGAAGTCCGTTATACCTGTTATGGTAAACAGAAACAATACCCAACTTTATATGTGTAAGTGACTAGAGTCAGAGTTTTAGTTCCTTTCTTGGCGGAGGTTGTAACTAAGACAAGGAAAAAAACCTACTACAATAGGGCATTAAAAGCTAAAACGAACATCAGATGTATTTGTCTACTTACAGCATAAGTAAGTATTTATCTTTATTTCTTTTTCATGTTTGGCACAAATCTTAAAAATATATATAAATATTTAAATTAAGTTTTTTTCAAGCAATAAATGAATGATTACAGTCGTACTTGTCTTAAGACATTGTAATCATTTTTCGCTATCTTGTAAAAGGTGTACACACTATAACAATAAATGAATGATTGGATATTAAGGAATAGGAACGAATTTTTATTTTAGCCCTCAATTTACAGATTTGTTTTATACCACTTACTACAGATGTGATTTGCATATTGCGCCTTATTGAGTAACTTTATATCTATTTATATTACAGCGTAAATAACTGACAAAAAATGTTGAGTTAAATCAATAATTTTTCATGTAAGAAAGACCCAGCAGTAGTAATTAATGAAATTAATTACAATAGTGTTTACATTTTGTTGTGTGACTATCATGTTATTAGGAATCCTGTTACCAAAAACATTATGGGTCTATAAACATAAATAGTATATAAAAATGTGTTTATAAAGCTAAAATGGATAGCCATCTCATCGTAAATTCTAGGATTAAAATGTACAGAACTTGTTAGTTGAAACTCCGTTCAAATTTGAACTAAATGACCATCCACCAGCTGTCAAGAAGAGAGAGAAAAACTTATTACTGTGGCCTCGCACTTTATTGGTCCAAGAGTGCCCAACTGTCTTCAAGCCGATAAAATAGTTTATATAAGTAGAATGTACAGAAACGGTCATCACTTTTAATACTGTCTTCTAAACCTAATGATCTTAGTCTGAATAACTAATTAATTCAAGTATCTTTTACTTGAAATATCTTTCAAGATATTCAAATATCTTTCCTAAATAAATTTCTAAAATTAGAATATATTACTTTAATTCGTATCTGGCAAGGAGAACTTTAATAACACACAGGTTTTCAAATATCCATAGTATTCCAGGTAGTGTTAAAAATACTGAAATTGTAACATATACGTAGTCATATCAAAACTAACTCCAAATAAATTACTTTTCAAAATGGAACACTTTCGAATTCCATGCAGATAGGAGAAAAGTACAGATTTAAAATTTTAAATGGATTTAAATTGTACTTGAATTGGAGCTCAAGGCACTTTCTAACGATACAACGCAGAAACTCGAGCATGCAGTCACTAATCTGATGAGTTCAAACCCATTTCCACGGTTGAAATACCTTCATACATAGCTAATACTCAACCATACAAATACAGAACTTAACGAAATCAAAGGATGTTTAAAATATTTTTATGATTCAGTGAACGTTTGAAATAAAGAAGGCAAGGCTAAGAAGGCAAAGGCTAACTAAATATAAATGAATACCGCTTGGGCTTTTTTTTATTTTGTCTTTAATGTTTCATTTACCAGTATCAGTCTTTAAAATCTTGAATTTATTCTGTAATATTTTATATTCAACTTTTAATCAATTATACTTATTCTGAAATATTCTATTTACTGGATTTGGTCTGTAATATTTAATCTACTGGGCTTGTTTTGTAATATTTTATATAGTGGACTTATTGTGTAACCAGCTGAGTTACCCGGCGTTGCACGGTGAAAATTTAGATTTGAAATGTATA
>NW_013665708.1:859535-866792 GCF_000517525.1 Limulus polyphemus | reverse complement strand
AATACTGAATCGACTGCAAGGTGATCTGAGTGTCTCCCGCCATAACGCTTTTTATGTGCAAAACGTGCTTATGTTTGTATGTTTATTCCAAAAACATTTATTACAAAACAAAATGGTGCAGTAATTATTAATTGTCCATTTCGTCATTAAATACTACACCAAATACAAAATAAATAGCACCATTAAATTTCTTGTAAAAAACTGGTTATTATGAAGTTATTTTAAGATGTGTAAGTTCAACCGTTTGGTTTCCTATAGCAAACAAATAAACAAACTTCCCCTTTTATCTTCTTTTTTTCTGATATAGTACAGAAAAAGTACAGCAGATCAAATGTTAAAGATAATATTTTACAGAACAAGAACATTATTGTATTATGGAAGAAGTCCAGTAGAGCAAATATTAAAGATAAATTATTATAGAATAAGCCCAGTAAATCACATATTAAAGATAATATATTACGGAACAAGGAAAGTAAATATTAAAGACAAAATTTAACAGAAGAAGTCCAGTAGATTAAATATTGGAAGTGAAATGCTACAGAAGAAGTCCAATATCTCACTTTTAATATTTGACTTACTGGACCTATTCTGTAATATTTTATCATTATATTTGCTCTAATTGACTTGTATAATATTTCATCCTTCATATTTGATCTACCGTACTTATTCTGTAATATGTTATCCTTATATTTGCTCTAATTGACTTGTATAATATTTCATCCTTCATATTTGATCTACCGTACTTATTCTGTAATATGTTATCCTTATATTTGCTCTAATTGACTTGTATAATATTTCATCCTTCATATTTGATCTACAGTACTTATTGTGTAATATTTCGTCTCCAATACTTGATTTACTAAACTTGTTCTGTAATATTTCATATTTAATATTTGATCTACTAGACATATTCTGTTGTATCTTATCTGATTTGTCTGATCAACATGGTTTAGGAGAAACTTGTTCCGTTGTATCGTTTATTCGATTAAAAATAATAATACAAACATTCCTTCATATAGAATTTGTGTTCCAGTTTCATTTATTAGATTTTATAACTTAGAATGTATAAACCCATTCTTTCCTGGTATTTTGAATTGTTATAACGGTCTCAGCTACTTATACGGACGGATAATGAAGCTTTTTCATTGATATTTCGAACTTCTCGCCAGCTGGTCTATTTACGTATTACGAAATGAAAAGATTTCCAAAAAATGTTGCAGCCAATAAGCAAAATATTTTCATAATTATATTATCAGTCTTTTTCGTACAAAAAATTGTTAGTTTTGTTGCTAAATACAAAGCTACACAATTGGCTGGCTGTGCTGTACCCACAACGGCTATCGAAACTTGTTGCTTACTTATTGCTGAGCTACTGGAAGGGAAGGGGGGGCGTCAAAAACAATTTTAAACAAATTAATATCTGATTAAGTTTTCATTCATTCTTCTATGTCACGTAGACTGGACGTTTTGCAGATGACCCCCATTTTTTTAACAGAGAGAATAGAATTGGTGCCTGCCATTAAACTATAGTCGCTTTTAAGTCCTTTTATTTCCTGGATGTTGGACCTTCTGCATACAATAGCTGAGTAGAATGATGCAAGTGTTCGTCCACATTTGTTATGATATCGTGATGTTCTAGCCTAGCCTGTTTCAACATAAACAGAACACACGCAACTTAACTGTTACTGGAGAACGTCCATAAGGTGGCGCCTTTGTTTTCAATTGGAATAGAACATTTTATCACAGGATTCACAAGGCTGTCTGGTAGAGTTTATGCATGCTTTCCTTACCTTTATGCGAAAACTTCTTGCTACAACTAAAATATAAAAAGCTATAAACCAGTGTGAAATTATTAGCTTTGCTCATTTTTGTCCACCGAAGCGTTTCTTACAGATCGGTCTTACATAAATAGGTTTCTCTCCACTGTGAGCTGCACATGAATCCTAAGATTTTGAGAATGACCAAATTCTATCTTACACTTCTTAAAAATTTACTTGACAGCTTAAGTGTAAATCGCGTGTGACTTTACAAGTATTGTTACACCCAGAACAGGGAGAGTAAAAAGTTCATCTTAATCACTATGACAACCAAACATAGGCTTATTCAGTACGATGCGGAAATGAAATCTCTGATGATAACGTGGAGAATCGTTAAGTCATATGTTGTTGAATGTGCTGAGGAAATGGAAGAACAAAAAGTGTATTGTATAAACAGTAAATCTAGGCAGCGCTTCTACTAAAGATGTGCTGAATCAAGTGACACTGTAGCCTATCAGGATATGGGAGCATAACTTACATTGGTGCTTAATGCTTTCTTGGATCACGTAGATGAGCACATGAGTCCAATCTTCGTCTTCTGTTAAAAAAACAATCCGACATTTGACATACTGGAACTTTCTTATATGTATATTAGCAGGCGTTTTTCTTGCGCGGCAATATCGTCACAAGTCGATTAAAACTATTTACATTGCAAGGATTCACTTCTGGCGTGAAAACATTCCTTACACATGTAGGTGTGACCATTCTTGTGCTTGGCCGTAATGATCAGGTTGTGTACGAGATGTTTTCTTGAACAGACACAGCAAGCGTCAAAGAGATCAACTGGGTTCAGGTGGTGGAAGTTAACGTGCAGTTTGAATTCCTCTTCAGACACTAACGTCTGTTTACATACTATACAAGGTGCAGGAAGACTGTCACCACTGTGTTTTTGCATGTGATCTATAAATTCTTTTTCACTGTGGACATTTGTCTTACACGTGGCACACACGCTCCCTCTGGCCTCCGTACTGTGGATAAGTTTGTGTTCAGCCATTGTGACTGCCGATGAAAACACCTTATCGCAGACATTACATGTCTGTGTCTGCGCACTTATGGCGTGGATCTTCATGTGAGTCTCGAGTTCTGAGCGCGAGTTGAACGTTTTTTTACAATAAGTACAAAACAAGTTAATGGTTGCTTTTTCTGAACCAGCCGTTTTAAGGTGATGGATCTCCAGCTGGTGGTTGCTGAGCTTAGACTTAAGAAGAAAGGTTTCGTCACAAATATCACAACGAAAATTTCTTTGCTGCCCCCTGTTAGTCATAAGACTAGTGAAGTTTGTTTTGTTGTTGAAACCAGGTGAAGAGGAACTAGGTGGATGATCACTAGCGACTTTTTTCGAAGGCACAGAGTTTTTAGAGTGACAAATCTGCATGTGCTTATCCAATAGATATTCCACGAGGAAGGCGTCACCACACACGCTACACGGGTACTGTTTCTTGTGTGTGTTCATATGTTGTTCCAGTAGCTCCTCTGATGGAAAGCACTGGTTGCACAAAAGACAACATTGTGGTTGGAGCCGGAATAGGTGCGCCACCTTCACGTGGAACTGAAAGTCTAGCTCCGAGCAGAAGATGGCGCTACAGGAGGTGCACTTCAGTGAAACGATCTCGTGACTGTGCTGCATGGCAAAGTGAACCTGGATGCTCACTTTAGAATCAAACACCTTTTTACACTGTGAACACCGATATAGGCGGAGTGCATGAATTTGAAGCAAATGTTTTTGCAATTCATCTGGTTTTAAGAATAACTTCAAACAACACTGGCAATCGTACGTAATTTTTGTTGTGAGAAAATGATTGGTCATATGATTACCAAGTTGGTCTTCCGTGGAAAATTCGCTGTTACACTGATAACATTTATATGTCTCAGTTGCAAAATTTATATGAGACATCAAATGCAATTGGAATGCTTCAAAATCTAAGAATGCTGCATTACAATGATTGCATATTGATGGCGCAGAAGAGCTAAGGGGTACACTAATGTCATATAGCAGTTCTGGTGCAGGATTGAAGGTCTTGAACACGTTCACAGCGTTGTCTTCGGATGATTTTCTATTGGAAATTGGACTTTTGTGCATTGCGTTAAAATGTTTAGTTAGCTGGGCGTCATTGGAAAACTTCATGGAACACTGGTAACAGGAAATATTTTCCTCCTCTAAGATTTTTAGGCTACTTATACTGTGATCTATGATAGAGTGCTTCTGAAGTTCGTACAAACTGCTAAACTTTGAGGGGCAGTATTGACAGATGAAATTTCCATTGAAATTTTGTTGTTGATATTCTTTGAGGAAAGTCATAGGAAATAATGGAGGGAATGCCTTGAAATTCCCACTAGGAGGAACATGATTAAGGTTGGCGTGATGTTGAGGAGCTTTCAAAGATGAGAAATTACTACTTTCAAAGGCAAATCCACATTCTAGGTCAGACACTGGAAATTCATTTTCAGACCTCACACCAAAATTGTTCTTATCTCCATTCTTGTGGTTCTTTGACAAAACAAAACAAAAATTAATAATGAGAACATAAGATAAACTGTGGCATTTTCTTAAAATAAGTTGAATAAAACTTTATTTAAATGTATCTATGACTTTTTTGGTGAAAACATATTAAGAAGTTAACACATTTAATGAATTATTAACCAACGTATTCTTATTGGAGAGAGAGAGAACAGTAACATTAAGAAAATACAGTAATACTTCGAAACATAGTTTCTTCCTCAAGATAAAATAATAATACTACGAAACACGATGTCCTTTTAAAGGAAGAACAATAATATTACAAGACATGATTTTTCTTCCCTTGGAAAAACAACAATACTACGAAACCTGATGTTCTTTTCAAGGAAGACCGATAATACTACGAGACAAAATTTTATCATTAAGAAGAATAATAAGGTTACGAGACACAATAATATTAAGAGAAATAATTTCGTCCTCAGGATAAAACAGTGATATTGTTAGTTTGTTTTAGCACAAAGTTATACAAGTATCTGGTATTGTGCTAACCACAGGGACCCAAACCTAAATTATAGCGTTATAAGTCACAAGATTACCGCTAAGCCGCCGGAAAGGTCTAAAGTCTTTACTATTGTTATTGAAGATAAGAGGAAATTAATGCAGGTATATCTTTCCTTTACCATTTGTGTAGAAAGAAGAGAGAAATAATGCGAGAAAAATGTAATAATAATGTGAGACATGCTAAAGCACCATTAACACTGAGAGGCAAGGTTCATCTTCAAAGATATTACTATACAGAACAGCAATAACAATGTGAGAAACATTAAGAGATAAGTAGTATTGAGATACAAGCTACCTCTTTAAAATGTTACTTTGGAAAAGAACAACAACAAAGTTAGATACACAGATATTAATAACAATGAAATACCAACTACTTCTTCAAATATGTTATTCTAAAAAAAAAACAGCAGTAAAAATGTGAGATACACTGAGGTATCGATTACTCTGAGATACAAGTTATTCTTCAAAAGTGTTACACTAAAAATCAGTTTTACTAAAAACTAATAATAACGCGGGAAACACTAAGAGATCAGTAGTCTTGAGAGACAAAATAACTCTTTACAAATGTTAGCTTAGAAAAACAAGAGGGAATCCTCAATAAACGCGGTAATTGAAATTCTTTTAGGCAGGGTTAGAATAAATTAATGTATGGGACCTCCCCCCCTTTAATTAGCTATATTTGTGTGTGCCAGTAATACCAAGCGTGGGGCGCGTTTATACTCGAATCAATTTTAGTACTCATCAGAAGTTCTACCAGCCTACCCTCAAATTAAAATTCCAGAATTAGAGTAAATTAATGGGCGTGGTCAAATACATCAATCGAAAGGCTTTGACCTCCTGAGTCCAAAACTGTAGTGTAATTATATCTCAAATCGGACAAGAGATGCCGGAGCTATGAGCTATAAGTTTGTACTTGAAAAAAAACAAAAAACTCTGAGCCGTTATAAGAGCCGCTATGCCAAGGCTAAAAAAAATAAAGTGAGACCCACTAAGATATTAATAACAATGAGAGACAGGCTAATTCTTCAAAAATGTTTCATAAGAAACAATAATAACAATGTGAAACACATACAAAGAGAAAAATTACCTCTTTAAAAATGTCACTCTAGAAAACAACAAAAACAATATAAGACACACAAAAATATCAATAACTGTGTGAAACAAGATACTTTTTAAAAGTGGTACTATGTAAAACAACGATAACAATGTAAGACACTAAGATATCAATAACAATGTGAGACAAGCTACCTTTTAAAAATGGTACTATATAAAGTAACAATAACAATGAAAGACAAGCTACCTTTTAAAATTTTACTGTTTGTTTGTTTTTTTTTAATTATGCACAAAGCAATGCAATGCAATGCTCTGCCCACCACGGGTATCGAAACCAGGTTTCTAGCGTTGTAAGTCCGCAGACATACCGCTGTGCCACTGGGGGGCAAATGTTACTGTATAAAACAACAATAATAATGTAAAATACTAACAGACCAGTAACACTAAACGACGTTACTACCTCTTCAGATGTTACTATAGAGTTAAATAGAAAAAACAACGAGTAATAATGTAAAACATACTAAGAAGCCCCCAGTGGCACAGCGGTATGTCTGCGGACTTACAACGCTAGAAACCGGGTTTCGATACCCGTGGTGGGCAGAGCACAGATAGCCCATAGTGTAGCTTTGTGCTTAACTTCAAACAAACAAACACTAAGATATTAATAACATTAAATATTGGATACTTCTTCAAAAACTTGACAAGAAAACAGCTAGAACAATAATAACGATGTGAGATACATTAAGAGATCGGTAATACTAAGAGACAAAATTCCTACCGCTTCAAACATATTACTCTAGAAAACAATAATAACAATTATTGATAATACTGTGAGACAAGGTATCTCTTCAAACATGTTACTCTAGAAAACAACAATGACAATTATTGATAATACCGTGAGACAAGGTATCTCTTCAAACATGTTACTCTAGAAAACAACAATAACAATTATTGATAATACCGTGAGACAAGGTATCTCTTCAAACATGTTACTCTAGAAAATAATGTGAGATACACTGATATATTAATAACCTTAAGAGAGAGAAGGTACGTTACTTTCTCTTTAAGTGAAAGTTGTTACTGCCTGAGAAAATCTAACAAATTTGTTGTCACCGTAAGGCCCCTCAGTGGCACAGCGGTATGTCTGCGGACTTACAACTCTAGAAATAGGGTTTCGATACCTATGGTGGATAGAGCACACTTTGTGTAGCTTTGTGATTAACTGCAAACAAACAGTCACCGTGAGGATGTGCTAGAGAAATGAAGCAGATATAATATTATGCATACTAGCAGAGACCGGCAAAACATTTCCGGCCAAATTAGTATCTTTATTGAAACAGTACTTTTTAAATATAACATTTCTAGCAC
>NW_013665708.1:856725-858801 GCF_000517525.1 Limulus polyphemus | reverse complement strand
AGAGGAATAATAGTAGAGATACTCCTATGAGTAGCAATTTCTTTGTTTTTGGAGTATAAACTGAGACAAAAGCCAAATATCTCACATTTTGGATTACAGAAAACAAAGTTTATGATAATTAATATTTCCTATTGATAAACTAGAAATCAATGGCGTAGCCAGGTTTTCGAATCGGGGACTAAAAAATTTTAAGGGGGCCAATAAATTAAAAAGCTGAAATTGATCTAAATTTTTAATAAAATGGTCATTAAAATAAATCAAATCAAGTGTAATAGTGTTTATAGAAGTTTTATTTTTTTATAAAATGATACAAAACGAGTTTATTATACATAAAAGCTGAAAAATAATATGTGATCAATATGCCTATATTTTCCAGGGGGCCGGGCCCCTTTGGCCCCACCTTGGCTATGCCTCTGCTAGAAATGCAAAATGGAATAGTCGCCAACTAAAACTTTATAGCAATATTAGACTTAATTCACATGAAAGGCAGTAAAACACGTACCCAAGAAGTTATTTCTATCATTGGTGAATTTAAGAAATATGTTTTAATATATTTATACAGTTACCTCTTCGTGTGCAGCCTCTTGGTTAGGAGTGTGGAGTGCCTTTAGATGCATGGAACACTTGTTCTGAAGTATCTGCAGGGTGGCTCTGTTCCATGTGCGAGTAAAATGCATCTTTTGAGGAACACGATAAATTACAGACAACGCAGAAATGATGGCTCACTTCTGAGCAAGTAATGTGTTTAGGATGTGTCTCAACATGATTCTGCAAGTAAAAATTAAAACTCTAAACACAGTGTGAATTTTATACATGTTGAATATTAATAGGAGTATAAGATGATTTGTATAAATGGCATGATTTATTGTGAAAGACAAAAATCCACATGTTTTATTCATTACAAAAAATAGGACCACAAAAGTCTATTGTAATAATAATGTCCTTGTGGCTCATTGGTAATTTCTAACATCTTACAACACTTTGATTCTGAGTTTGAACCCCATCGTGGGCACAGTGCAGATAACCTATTGTGCAGCTTTGTGATGAAACAAACGAGGAAACAATAGTAATAAAGACAATGTCATTCATTAGTGTTCTATGGGTCATTGCCACGTATAAGGTTCATCATCAATTTTTTTGGAAGAAATAAGGCATACTGATGTTATTACTCAACAAACCGTCATTAGATCTGGGGAAAAGTATATAGCATATTGATCTTAACACTTACAGTTCTTAATTGACTATAGCAATGTGACTGCGCCACTTAAAGTAATCAATTACTAGTTTTAGGGGGGAGTATTGCACATTCTTTACTAACACTTAAATCGGTAAAGTTAATAACAATGCTGAGTTATATATTAATCTCTTTATTTTATTTTATAATAAGGATTTCAGGTCGGGGGGGGGTTAATAGGTTAAAAGCTTTTGGGGTTATATTCCAGTGACAATAGGATGAAAGGACATTAATTTAATATTTGCAGAAGACAGACTAGGCTCCAGTTAACACTCAAACTTTTCTAACCTGTTGATTAGCCAACGAAATGAGTTGCCATCAGCAAGAGAGGGGGGCCAACAGTTACAAGAGGGGAGTAGAATCGATAATTTCCTGAAAAATAAGGATTTGGATTAAGTTTGTTTTTTTCTTTTACTAAAGGTTATGTGTGCAGAAACAGTCGTGAAGGACTAAAGCATCTCTTGTTGTTCTTAGATTATGTTATGTTATGGGAACTCGGGTTATGTTTGGCTCTTTTAATAAAACGTCTTTCAAGTTGAGCCTTATAAAGTGAAATTTTATTATTTATGTTTTGTACTAATGCACCAGTGAATTTAATGAAAATTTGAAACTTCCATGTACTCTTTATTATTATAATTGGCATTAAAACAAGAAGGTATTTTATTCATTTTTAATTTCCCTTGGAAACTGTAGACCCTGAGGGGGAATATTTTCACCACATACGTTAAAATAAAGGTAATGGTATAAAATCGTCCTAACAGTTTATTAGACAAATAGGACTTAAATTTCGGCCAATTCTTTCTATTATATAATTTCGTAATAGCACTTTGTTAGCTTTACCG
>NW_013665708.1:851032-855804 GCF_000517525.1 Limulus polyphemus | reverse complement strand
ACAATTTATCTACTAAATTTAAATTATCAATTAACTGAATTTCAGACCATTTGAAATTTTAATACGTAACAGTGTTCTTTGTTATATTACTATGTTGCACTTTTAGCGTCTTTCAATACCAGCTTCCTGGGCTTGTATTTACTTGTATAAACTTGCAGCTTAAAAGGGCACATACTGTGTCATACCCTATATCAGTCCTGTTCTCTGTTACGATCTCTCTCATCATTGAAAATGCCCTTTCACTCGATGTGGTACAACAAGTAGACGGTATAACACAACAAAGTATAACAATGTCACACAAAATGAGTAAATATTTACTTTATCCTGGTTGGCACTCTGTGAAGTTGAATTTTGCGACTCAGTTCATTTTGTTAAATTATTTAAAAAGTTGATATCGAGAGATCCTGGTCGCGTGTCGGGAGATAGGGAAACAGGACACCATATCGGGAAACTCTCGCCGAAATCGGAAAAGTTGACAGGCCTTCAATACTCAGTAAATTATGACTAATTACGTATTAATTGTTTGATAACTGAATATAGGGCTATAGTTAAAACGGAGTTTAAAGAATCATTTGAGCGTAAGTCACGAAAAATAAACGGTTAAATATGCAAATTAAGAAACTATAAATAAAATGCGTTTACACATGTACAATTAAAACTAAAAACATGTATATCTAAAGATTTTCAGTTTAATGTTAAATCCATAATAAAGTATAAAACAGGTACAAAGAATGAATAATCGTAAAGCTTTAGGTGTGAAAATATAAAACTGGGACAAAAAATGAACAGTCGTAAAGCTTTATGTGTGCGAATACAAAACAGGTACAAAGAATGAACAATCGTAAAGCTTTATGTGTGAAAGTATAAAACAGGTACAAAAATGAACAAGCGTAAAACTTTACGTGTGCAAATATAAAACAGGTACAAAGAATGAACAATCTTAAAGCTTTACGTGTGAAAGTATAAAACAGGTACAAAAAATGGACAAGCGTAAAGTTTTATACGTGCAAGTGCAAAGAATAAACAATCGTAAAGCTTTAGGTGTGTAAATATAAAACGGGTACAAAAAATTAACAATCGTAAAGCTTTAGGTGTGCAAATATAAAACAGGTACAAAGAATAAATAATTTTAAAGCTTTAGTCATATACACCTGGCACTAAACTAGTACTGAGAAGTATACAGTCTTGATATATAACTACTAGTGTGTAATTAGAACTAACCAATACATACTATTGTCATATACACCTGGCACTAAACTGGTACTGAGAAGTATACAGTCTTGATATATAACTACTAGTGTGTAATTAGAACTAACCAATACATACTATTGTCATATACACCTGGCACTAAACTGATACTGAGAAGTATACAGTCTTGATATATAACTACTAGTGTGTAATTAGAACTAAGCTAAGCTAATGCTTAGACATGGATAATGTTTTATAATGCCTATTTGGGAGACGTCAGTACAAGATATTTACTGAGCCCTTATTACTGGACTAATGTAATGCTGATACCGGTGATTACTATGTGTAACTTTTAAACAATATTTTCCATTTTAGCTGATTTAAAGGATTTATACTTTAATCCATTCGTTGCCTTCGTATCTCACAATTAAAAAAAAAAAGTGCTATGTAATAACTAGAAAGCTACATTTAGACGAAGTAATTTTCATGACCTACCTGTAATTCATTGGCTGAAGAGAACGAACTAGAACACAAAAGACAGCGGAAAGCCGGACTTGAGGTTGGCTCACGGGTTTCCTTGTGGCTCTGCATGTGTGATGTAAGTGCTGCTCTAGTGCTGTAGCCACGGTTACATTCAGTACACTTGAAGGGTTTAGCATGATCGTGGGTCCTCATGTGGATCTTCAGGTGGTCACTCCGGGAGAAAGCGGACTTGCAGTGCTTACAGCGGTACCGCTTGTCGCCCGTGTGCAACCTGACGTGCCGATCGCGGCTCCGCTTGTGCTTAAAGTGACGCTGACAAAAATCACATTTAAACGGCATTCGGTCGCTGTTTGTCTGTAGAGGAAAGACAGTTCAGGCTTGCATAAACGTTGCTGGTACATATTTCAGCCCTGTTATCATTTTCATTTTTATGTATTTAAAAAAATCTGGCAAGGTAGTTATAACTTATGATTTATTGAATGTATATATATAAATATACATACAGTTAGTTTAGTTGAGGTATGTTGATTACACATTTTGAATTATTCTTTATAATTCTGCCGCCACATGAAACATCGTGTGACATTAAATCTGTTTATTATTATTATGGGGGATAAGATATTAAAATTATGTTGTAAACAGGAAGACATTAATAATGTAATTTCTATCAATTAAGTATATAGCAGTAGAAAGAGGTTTTAATCTTGATATTGTTGAGAGCTGTTAAAAACTAAACGAGAGGGAATCCTCAATAGCCACGGCACTTGAAATTCTTTTAGGCAGCATTGGAGTGAATTAATCTACGAGCCTTTATTTTTTTCCTTTTATAGCTATTAGTTATATTTTTGTGCTCCACCAATACCAAACAGGGGGCGCGTATACCCGATTTGATTTTATTACTCATCAGGACCTGTACCAGCCTACCTTCAAATTGAAATTATTTTAAGCAGGATTGGAGTAAATCATTCTATGAGACCTTGGGCGTGATCAAATACACCAATCGAAAGGGTTTGACCACCCGAATCCAAAACTGTAATTATATCTCAAATCGGTGAAGAGATGACGGAACTATGAGTTAAAAGTTTGTACTTGAAAAAACAACAACAAAAAAAACATTCTATGAGCCACTATACCGCGGCTAAAAGTGGGGATAAAAATATTAAGTTAAAACCACTTGCCGAAAAAAGTAAGAAAGAAGGTCTTGTACTGTCGTTTATATCTCGTTTATCTTGTCAAGTAAAACTCACTTTTCTGTTAAAGTTAGCGGTGGATACTGTTGACTAGCTGGACTTACCTCTAGTTTATCAGTTCAAAATAAGGGACGGCTAGGGAAGATCATTCTTGTGTAGCTTTGCATCAGTATCTGAAACGAACAAAGGAACATACCTGTTTCTGTCGCTTTAGAAAAATTAGTCGTGGAAAAACTTTGTTGCAAAATTGACAACCGTATGGTATGTCCTCTGTCGTATTAATAGTATAGTTAAGATATCCGTCTGGTTCTGAGGGTGCGGGACAACTCGAAGTTGCCAAGGAGACGAGCTGGTTGTCGGGAATACTGCAAGATTCCCAGGAAGTTGGAGTTCCAATATCGTTGTTTATTCCTGAAGAGAATCAATATCTTTGTCTTTTAGTTATCCATTATTTTTCGTAGTATCTATAATATTTCAAAATACTTGTTCTAAGCAATTATTGTTTGTTCTGTTTAATCGGTGAGAGAAGTAAAATATTTCGAAATCCACTGATGTGATATGAAAGTTCGAGAAACATAACTGAGAATTTTATCAACAAACTTTGAGATTCAACTTTTAACGTATATTTCTTGAATCACGGTGTATCTTGAAAGCCTCAAAATGATGTAACAAGATTCATAGCGTTACTATAATAACTCGGTGCCACATTTTTACTCTTTATAGTAGTGCAAACGAGGGCAAGTAGAGTTATTGTTGTAACAGGTTCACACATCTATTTCTCACATTCAGCAGGAACTAGGATTACTCATTGATTTTCACATTCAACAAGAAGCAAACTTACACATTGATTTTCACATTCAACAAGAAGCAGACTTACACATTGATTTCCCACATTCAGTTGGAAGAAGGCTTACACACTTGTTTCTTACATTTAGCTAGAAGCAAGCTCACACACCGATTTCTTAAATTAAGCTGCAAGAAGGTTTATGCATATAACATTTATCACATTCAGCTGGAGGGAGACGCTAACTTCTCACATCCAGCTGGATGTAGGTTTGAACACTATTTTAGTTTTCTTCTGTAGGTTAGATCCTATTCACCCTCTCCTTCACCAAACATAGCCAAAAAAACAACAACAACAACAAACAAACTTGTAGCTGACTTATATAAGTCAGATTATTACTAACTCCTGTGGTACATGAAACAATATTACTACTCCCTGTGGTACATGAAACAATATTACTACCCCTATGGTACATAAAACAATATTACTATTCCATATGGTACATAAAACATACTAGCTGGTTTTTTTTCCATTTACTTTAGACAGGTGTACACTTCATGTTTGCAAGAAAAAATAGTTCATTCGGTCGTAGAATTAACACATCAGTTTTGGAATATAGCTAACTCACAAGGGTTCTAGTTATTTGGGGTCATAAGTCGTTTCTTTTGGTGTTCCTGAACTCTGTTAAGGAAGGAATCGTTATGAGGATCTGTGGTTTTATATCCTACGAGTTCAGTAATGTGGTGATGTAACAACACCTGGAACCTCTTTTCTCCCTGCGTTGGGAACCAGTGCAGTCAGGGAAATATGGTTTTATAGGATTCTTTACAATATCTCTCACTCTAATTAAGAAGTCCTACAGGCATTCAACTAACTTAGAGCTGTCAACAGATTCGTGAAAGTAATGTTGTCAATTGTCTTGTAAACTCGTCGTATATGGCTTATTGCGTTATTGTAAATATTGTTTCTCTCTGTTTACAGTATGCTCCTTCTGATTTAGGCCCGGCATGGCCAGGTGGCTAGAGCGCTCGACTCGCAATCTGAGGGTCGTGGGTTCGAATCCCCGTCACACCAAACATGCTCGCCCTTTCAGACGTGGGGGCGTTATAATGTGACGGTCAATCCCA
>NW_013665708.1:847741-851011 GCF_000517525.1 Limulus polyphemus | reverse complement strand
CTTCTGATTTAGTCGATGTCAGAAATTTAAATTACCCATAACCTCTTGCGCACTTCCTTCTGCTATTGCAGTTACTATTCTTACCGAGTGAAAGTAAAGAAGAATGTATGATAATAATGTCAACCACACAATATCTATTATATCCAGTGTCGACAAAGGCCTTCTCCCAGTGCCAGGGCTCTTCAGGCAGGCTGGGATGGGAAAGATACGGTAACGTTTGAGACGAAGTTTATATTACCAAACTGCTTGACAATAACTTTTTACTGTGGGAACTGGATCAATTCGATGAAGTGTAGTTTCATCAAATTATTTACGTCACATCACATCAAAATTAGGGTAAGGACTTTTTAACTCTTTATATATTTATTTTAACAAAGCATATTATTAATGATTATTTTCTTGGATTAACCTACTTATTATTTCAAAACAAATCCAGTAAGCTAGTCTTAAGTAACCAATGTACCTTAAAATATCCCACCCACTTTCTTCTTCATCAAGGAAATAAATTATGGAAGAAAAACGTTAGTACTAATACTATCAATTTTAATTTCGATCATATCACCCCCTCTTTTCATGAAATACACTGCTTAATGATCAGTCCTGGTGATGATGTTATTATTTTTTGTTTCACACAATAAACACCAGGTGAGTCGACAACCATCTCGTCTGTATTTGCATTTAAAGACTTCTTCTCAGTATTGGAGACAGTAGCACTATGCATCAGCATGTTCTCACTTACCTTGGCGTTATTTGACCAAACTGGATGAACCACAATACCAAGGCTTGCACGTATCCAGGTAAGAAGGTATGACAAGAGTCAAGATGCGAACTTGTGGAATATTTAGTGGGATCTACCGTGTTACTAGTTCATGCACGAAAGTGACAACGATCCATCCCATAGAAGTTCGCTTCCTCGACTTATACAGCCAACATGGAAGGAACAGTAGCTATAAATTCATAGCCACGCGCTGAGAAAAATTCCTGAATAAATAAACTTTAGAGATAACGAAAAAAGGAAATGTGTCCAATTATGTCCCTTGCTTCTTTTGACGTTGGGTTCTTAACAAACAAAATGATTAGTAATTCGTTATATACACACTTGACTGACGATGGTCACTGGAACGGAACTAAAGAACGCATGATATACAGAAAATAAATATACAGAAAAACGATCATCTGATTATACGAATACACCTGGAGCATTTTTTTTTAACTTTAAATATTTAAACTTTAGCACAATTATCTGACTAAGTAGTTGTACATTAATCCAGTTCTTTGTACTCTTACACGTTTAAATATTTAGTTACAATACGATTACTGCTAATTTGAAGCATATTTTTGATTGATATTACTTTGTAATATGTTATCTGTTTCCAACCTCTTTATGTTTATTCATCAATTAATCTCCATAAACACACACACGTTTGACAACGTACAAGTATCAGCAGCACGTGATTAAGGAGAATCTGTAGGGAAACTTTTTGTTGTTGTTTTTTTGTACTGCAATCTGGGAAAACAAAAGCGAATTTTCATCTCTAAAGATTTTAATTTTAACGTTTGCTCAAGAAGAAATTCTTCTAAACGAGTTGAATTACCAAATTTCACAAAACGGAAATTGATTCTGCGAAAATCGTTATATAAACATAAAACTAATCTTTCTCTTCGATTGTTCTCATCACTGAAAAAGTTTTATGTGTCTGATCGAGACACAAATATAACCTCACGTGCTTATCTGGCGTAGAATTAACATAGATATCATCGAAAACCTCAAGTTCGTTAGAAGAGAGCTAAGATGAGTAACCTGTAAGTTTACCAAGTTTATCGGACTGGATTTGCTTTTGTTACGAAAACGGTTCATCCTTGAAGTTACACGACCATTCTTGCCCAAAATATGTCATTACTTTCGAATTAGAAAAGTCCATAAAGTATTTCTACAGAATAACAGTCATCCGTTGCTAAAATCCTTTTAACCAGATCAGAACTATTGCAACTTGAAGGTGTTACATTGCAGCCCTAGCACAAGTAAAAAGCCATGTGTTAAGTAAAAAGTAGAGATGATATACAGTAATGTTGTACATCCATATAGGGTTACGTGTAAAACGTGGAGGTGGTGTGCGATAATATTGGACATCTATATAGAAGTGAATTAATCTATTAGTTATATTTTTTGTGCTCCACCAATACCAAACAGGGAACGCGTATACCCGATTTGATTTTATTACTCATCAGGACTTGTACCAGCCTACCTTCAAATTGAAATTATTTTTGGCAGGATTAGAGTAAATCATTCTATGAGACCTTGGGCGTGATCAAATACACCAATTGAAAGGGTTTGACTTCCCGACTCCAAAACTAATTGTATCTCAGATCGGTGAAGAGATGACGAAGCTATGAGTTAAAAGTTTGTACTTGAAAAAAACATTCTATGAGCCACTATGCCGCGGCTAAAAATGGGGATAAAAATATTAAGTTAAAACCACTTGCTGAAAAAAGTAAGAAAGAAGGTCTTGTACTGTCGTTTATACCTGGTTTATCTTGTCAAGTAATGAAAACATTTAGTAAACAACAAAATATTTTCCCGATATAAAATACGATGAACGAAGTTGGAAAATTTTTTAATGTATTGAAGTTTACATTGTTAACATACAAGTTACCCCTGTAAGAAACCTGACTGAGAATTATGTCTCTTGAATGTTTTAGATATGTCACTCGATGTTAATTTCTTAGTGGTTATAGCCTAATATAAGGTATCGTCACATTCTTATCTACTGTCTCAAACATACCTGTAACTGAAAATGTACGTCTGATGACAATAGTCTGACAGAGGATTTCGTCTCTTGGATATCTGAAACTTGTCCCTTAACGTTAATTTATCAGTGGCTATAGTCTTATATAAGGTTTCTTCACTTTTTTTAATCTACTGTCTCAAACATATATGTAACTGAACGTGTATTCCTGAGTGACAATAGTCTGAACAAGGATTTAAGCTCTTGGATAACAGAAACGTGCCATTCAACGTTAATTTTTTAGTTGCTATAGCCTAGTGTAAAGTTTAATCACATTTTTTATCTACTGTCTGAAACAGACATGTCACTGAAAGTGTATTTATTAGTTTGTTTGTTTTGGAATTTCGCCCAAAGCTACACGAGGGCTATCTGCGCTAGCCGTCCCTAATTTAGCAGTGTAAGACTAGAGGGAAGGCAGCTAGTCATCACCACCCACCGCCAACTCTTGGGCTACTCTTTTACCAACGAATAGTGGGATTGACCG
>NW_013665708.1:822429-846903 GCF_000517525.1 Limulus polyphemus | reverse complement strand
CGGTCAATCCCACTATTCGTTGGTAAAAGAGTAGCCCAAGAGTTGGCGGTGGGTGGTGATGACTAGCTGCCTTCCCTCTAGTCTTACACTGCTAAATTAGGGACGGCTAGCGCAGATAACCCTCGTGTAGCTTTGCGCGAAATTCAAAAAACAAAAAAAAACATAACCCATCTTGTTAGACGAACAAGTAGCGTGTAGTAAAAGTGTGCCCAATTAATACGCTATTATACACTTCCTAATGGCAATTTGTGTTAAGCAAGTTATGAATTGTGTTTAAAATTATTACATGTTTTATCATGAAGTAGTATCACGCCTATTATCTATTAACATGTTTATCTTTCTTAATGAGAGTATCAATAACACGCTTTCTTACACGTGAATGCTACAACCATGTTTGTATCTGACAGTATCAACAACAGCGTTCTTACATCACAGTATGGACAACATGCGGTCCTACACTCCAGTGCCAATAACATTCGTTTTTAAATGAAAGTGCTAATAACAGCGTTCTTACATGACAGTATGGACAACATGCGGTCCTACACTCCAGTGCCAATAACATTCGTTCTTAAATGAAAGTGCTAATAACAGCGTTCTTACATGACAGTACGGACAACATGCGATGCTACACTGCAGTGCCAATAACATGCGTTCTTAAAAGAAAGTGTTAACAACAGCGTTCTTACATGACAGTATCAAAAACAACGTATCAACAACAAATGTATAGAAGGCAGACAGGCGATTAAGTGATATAGATATAAATAGCGAGAACAGCATACAGAAGCAGACAGATAACTGCAAAAGAGAATAAAGTTGGCGTGAAGTTAACTACTGTAGAAGTATCAACAACAGTGTTCTTACATGACAATATCAACAACAGCGTTCTTATTACACAGTGTTAACAAAAACCTTCTTACAACACAGTGTCAACAATAGCGTTGTTACTACACAGTGTTAACAACATCATTCTTACAACACAGTATGAAAAACAGCGTGCTTACATGACAATATTAACAACAGCGTTCTTACATGATAATATCAACAACAGCGCTCTTACTACACAGTGTCAATAACAACCTTCTTACAACACAGTGTCAACAATAGCGTTCTTACTACACAGTGTCACCAACAGTATTCTAACAACACAGTATTATCAACAACAACGTGCTTACACGGAAATGTCAACAACAGCGTTCTTACATGGGAGTGTCAACAACAGCGTTCTTACATGACGGTATCAACAACAGCGTTCTTACGTAACAGTATCAACAACAGCATTATTACGTGAAAGTGTTAACAACAGCGTTCTAACATGGGAATGTCAACAACAGCGTTCTTACATGACAATATCAACAGGAGCATTCCTACATGAGAGTGTTAACACCAGCGTTCTTACATGGGAGTTTCAACAACAGCCTTCTTAGATTGGAGTGCCAACAACATGCGTTCTTAAATTAGAGTGTCAACAAGATTCTACTTACATGTAATCTTATGTTTGTCACCTACAGCGTTAGTAACGTAAATATATCAAATTCTCGGCTTACCTCTCAATCCCTGTTCAGTTTTAGCCTTTAGTTTGAAGACACACTGTACATTTTCTGATTGGCTAAAGGCTAAAACTGAAGTTGACTGTGTCTTCAAATCAGAAAATGTACAGGTCAACTTTTAATCTAGTTCCCACTTGGATTCGTTAAAGGCGTCTACTTTTTTTGTACATGATTATCCCGTAGGTGGACATGTATTTTTGACAAGCTGAAATAAACTTGTCTGTCTCTTTTTTTTTTTTTACTGAACCGAAGAGATAAAATAAAAATGTTAGAAAATTGTCCAGTATATGAGGATTTTAAAGCGATAAAGATGAAAACAACAACAACAAATAAACTTACACTGTACTGTGACCATACCGTTGCTTACCAGGCAAATAAACTTACACTGTACTGTGACCATACCGTTGCTTACGAGGCAAATAAACTGACACTGTTCTGTGACCATACCGTTGCTTACGAGGTTACATTTAAATACCAGATCTACACCTCTCTATTGCAAGAAGTCACTTGACTTTCTCATTTCATCCATTTTCCACCTTCTAAATGTCTTAGCGCAAGGAATCAAATAACCTACTAACCACGGTAATACTATACATGTTTATTTAGAAAGATAACTAGACATGATAAATTGAACATCAAAACGTATATGTTATTATTTAAGCCTATAAGTCATAAGGGTTTGTTGACCTTTCGCATTTTTATAGCAACAAAATTACACAAGGATTGGAAACTTCAGCCCATTCTGCAATACACGAGTCACTTATTTTTCCGGTATAGTGATTTTGGCATGCAGCCTCATGGAAAGTTGCACTCTGAACTTCAATTAAGGTTATGTTAAGAAACTTCACTCCTTCAGACAGCGTTATAAGATATAATGATCAGAGGTTGACTTAGCTTTTTATCTGTTTGTTTTTATCTCTATATTTAATAACTGATGCTTTCACGTGACGATCGTCGTGATTTATATTCCTGGCATGACGATTGCAACGCGTGTTAGCCAGTCTCAATTTAGATTATCTTGTTCAGAAATGTATTCTGGTACACAGAGATTGAAGTCACGTGGTCTCGCACGATTGTTTTCAGATGATAACACCAAGCAACGAAAGTATTTTTTCCCTTCAGTGGTTTTCACGCAATAACTTGTCATCTAACTTCCTAATGGCGTTTTTGTTGTTGTTGTGTTTTTCGTGTGATTCTAGCCTAGTCTACGTTTATGGCTTGTGCGAGCTTTAATTACTGTTGGGTGCAGTATGAAGTAACACTACTAATGGTTGAAGCGTGGGACAATACCACTGGTGTTCGTAGTGTGGGATGACAGTACTTATAGCTTTAGAGTGGGGTAACACTACCCATGGTTGTAGCACAGGGTAACATTAACGGTGTTTTTTGTAAAACGGAGGAAACACTAACCGTGGGTGTAGAGCGGGATATCACTACGTAAAATACTATCCCTTTTAAATTAAAGCTTATAAATAAAATAGTATTAAAGTCACAGTATTATGATTCGATTATTATTTTTATATAAAACTGTTTGTTTGTTATTAAGTACAAAGCCATACAATGTGTTATCTGTGCTGTGCCCACCATGGGTATCGAAACCCGGTTTTTAGCGTTATAAGCCCTCTAACTTACTGCTGAGACACCGGGAGAGGCCTTACATAAAATAGATAATAAAGAATGAAAGGCTGGGATTAAAAGTCTAAAGTTTCAGGACAAAAGAAGATTATGAAGCGTTTTACATATAAAAGAGAATGGTCGTATTTTATGAATATTCTTTTTTTTATTAAGAGTTTAGTGTTTTGCCCGTATACGTATGAAATCCGAATGAGATATTTTTTGCGCAATTTTCACTCCATCGTTGTGAACTGCTGAAGCAGGTGGACTAAATATATATATATATATATACTGAAAGAACATTTCTCGTATTTTTTTTACTCAATTTGACAGCTTCCTGCACTAAACTAGTTTAATTTACTTTTCGCTATATTTCAATTTTCACCCGGAAATAATATTTTACATGACACGCTAATGCGTAATGCATGTAGAAAAAGAAAACGCAGTTGACAAGGTAACTAAAATATTCATGAATATAAAAAATTGCCAACTTCATAGACCATACACAGCACCTAAATGACCTATATTTCTTATTGCATCTTATTTAAGGCTAAGCCACCAAGTTTGGGGCTTATGACACTAAAAATCGGGTTTCAATACCCGCGATGAGCAGAACAGATACCCTACTGTGTAGTTTTGCGCTTAACGACAAAACAAACCTTACTTAGGAAGACAAATTAATTTCTATTTTCCAAATAATTTAAGACTTAATAAGAAGGTTTTCTCTGTAAGTTAAAAAGAATGCAATCTTTAAATATTTTTGAGGCTACCCACGTCCCTGCAATCAGTGACGGGCACAAGAGGGTATCTGGGTGGGCTCAAGCCCCTGCCTTCCTGCCCTGTCATAAAAATTGTCAACAACTACGAAAAGTTCCACATGATTCCACATAGGGACTTGTCATAGTCTCCTCTAACACCATCTCCCCCACAAAACAAGAACAACAACAAAGAAACGCTTGCCTACGATGCTTGAAGAGTGTTCTTTTTGTCAATGAAGCTTTGCCATTTCAGTGTCCTCTGCAGTTTACTGCCTGCAATCATGGATAATTTACAAATATACATGCTGTGACCGTAACGCCACCTATGTCTGCGAGTATCTCGGAGTGTCTTAAGAGCGGTAATGTGTTTTCAAGTCCACCTAGTTCAGCATTCTGCATCCACAGACAGAACATGGGCATCAGATCTTTCCTTCGGACTTCACAATTCTAAGTAAGGATAAAGCAGAGTTAGAAAAACTAATATAATAAAAAAATTAAAGTTTATCCAGGATGAGGGAATAAAATATAATTAGAACGGTGATTTAGACTTTTTGTTCATTTGAAACAGAGTGACAATGAAATACTGGGTTATATTTAACTACTGCCAAATAACATGATCACCCAGTTTCTGTTGAGTTATTATATATAGAGCTCAGTTAATGTTGAGTTATGTAATTATTCAGTGGGTGCTAGGTTATACAACAATGAAGATAATCATGGAAACACAAGCGACGCACACATAGAGGAGACACAGAAATAAAAACAAGATGGCGAATTTATTAACGCCACTAAACATTATTATAGAAAATACAAAAATAAAAGTGAATAAGTCGTACTTTACACTACTATTTCTGATATATTCATTATATTGCATCTAACTTGGGATAGAATAAGATGTTTAGAGTAACAGACGAACTATTTATAAGCTATGAGACAGAGAAATTAGAAATACTTATGGTTGTTGATGGCTAGGCTTAACTCGTTGTTTTTAGATAGCACTAGTACCGGGTTATAGGATATTACAGTTATTAAATGTTAGATTAAAACAAAAGATGATTACAAGTGTTAGTTAGAAAGAAAGAGGATTTATGGATTTTAGAAACTGAAATGATTTTGTCTATTATTATTTGACAGCTGCAGATAATTTAATTCATTAGTAAGCTATAAATTTGCAATTAGTAACGAGTAACTAAATACGTGGTTTACGTTGTCACTGTAGTATTAGTAATTAGTAGTATCAGTATCAGTTAACAGGAAATTTTAGTGTTAGATTTAGGTACAATTTAATCCATAAACTGTGACATGGCTTAATTTTAGTTAAACATATAGTTTTTACCTACTGGACGGGTAGATTGTGGTAATAGAGAATAAAAACTAATAGAACTGTAATATTGTTATAGGTAATTCGGGAATATGTGGAGTGAAATGTGTAGGGTTTGATAGGTGCAAGGAATGGGTTATGTTTGAGAATTGTGGGCATGATTGCAACTTTCATGAGGCTCAAAAAGATACAGTACAACACGCTTGTAGAGATAAGTTACAGATAGTTTTGGGGAAGGTTGCACCATTAGAGGGGGGGGGGATAGCAGATTAGGAGCAGAAATCCAGGAAGCACGACAGGGAATGGATAGCATTAGAATAAAGGTTGCTTTGGGAGAAGGTGAGAATGACAGTGGGGGGTATACTAGTGTGCACAGTGGTAACATAGTTAAGACTGTAGAGACAGGTTCATTTAACATTTAGTTACCATCGTCTAAGAGATTTGAACCTTTGGCTGTTTACAATGAGAAATGAGGTTATCAAGAGGAGTACATGGTAGTGTACTATCTCATTAAGAATACGTATAAAGTCATTTGTGTGGGGAGTATAGAAAAACAAGGACTAGGATTTGGCTGCCAAGCGTTCACAGTTTAGCTACTGGTACCAATGATGATTTTATTTTGTAGTGCATGTAGGAGCGAATGACTTTGTATACCAAAAGAGCTACTTGAAAAGTATAGAAAAATCCTTCAGAAGTCTATGGGTATAAATAGGCATGTAGCCCTTTCGGGAGGCTCACTCGGGCTAAATGTAGCAATGAATTATTTTGCAGGATGCAAGGCTTACATGAAAAATTGTCAGGGATAAGCTTGGGTTTTATTTGTTTGAAAGAAAAACCACATTCGGCTGTTTGCTGTGTCCACCGCGGGAAATTGAACCCCGGATTTTAGCGTTATAAATCCGTAGACATTGGAAGGACGATACGCTTGGAGAAGCTCCAAAATATTCATTAAAGATAATTTATTCTAAACTTGCATGATGTTGTGAGGCCTCGGGAAATTGGGAATAAACGATATGATAAATAGATATGTCAACGATGAGATTGGACAAAAAAGATTAACATCATAACAAGTTAAATAATAGTCAGATTTAAAGATAAACGAAGTACAATCAAGTATACGCTTAATTGCTATTGTTCTAATGTTAAGAGTATTAGGAACAAAATGAAATAGCTCAGGGCTATAGTTGAATTGATAAGCTATGATATAGATCAAATATACTTAGTATATATAGCTTATTTGCTATTGACCATTTAATAACTAGCTGTAGGGTTACGTGATAAATGAATAACTAGCTGTTGGGTTACGTGATAAGTAAATAGCTAGCTGTTGGGTTACGCAATCTATCAATAGCTGGCTGTTCGGTTACGTGATCGATCAATAACTAGCTGTTCGGTAGGTGATCGATCAATAACTAGCTGTTGGGTTACGTAATATATCAATAGCTGGCTGTTCGGTTACGTGATCGATCAATAACTAGCTGTTCGGTAGGTGATCGATCAATAACTAGCTGTTGGGTAACGTAATCTATCAATAGCTGGCTGTTCGGTTAGGTGATCGATCAATAACTGGCTGTTGGGTTACGTAATCTATCAATAGCTGGCTGTTCGGTTACGTGATCGATCAATAACTAGCTGTTCGGTAGGTGATCGATCAATAACTAGCTGTTGGGTAACGTAATCTATCAATAGCTGGCTGTTCGATTAGGTGATCAATCAATAGCTAGCTGTTGGGTGATGTGATAAATAAATAGCTAGCTGTTCGGTTACGTGATCGATCAATAACTAGCTGTTGGGATACGTGATTGATCAATAGCAAGCTGTTGGGCTACGTAATCAATCAATAGCTAACTGTTAGGTTACGTGATCAATCAATAGCTAACTGTTAGGTTACGTGATCAATCAATGTTATCTCTTCATTAGCGCTTACTTTATCTTATGATAAAAATCAACGTGCGAAGTGTACATAAAATGTACACTTTCATAAAGAAATCTCTTGATTATATTAAACGTGTATCGATAGCAAAGCCTTCAACCACTGAGTGATCACGTAAATAAATAGTAATTAGGTTCTATATATAACCATATAACCGCTGAGTCATCATGTAATTCAACTGTAATCAAGTTACAAAAGTATTCACTCCAAATGGTAGGCCAATAATGTGACATTTTGATTAAATACAAATAATATAAACAATTTTTTAATGAATTTGTTTATATTCAAAACTCTAATGATAAAACTTAACACTGTTATGTGTGAAGGAGGTTGAATGTCAACAAAAACCTGCAAATAAAATATATAAATTGAAATTTGCTGATTGCATAAGTATTCAGCCCTTTAAGTCAGTACTTGGTGGAAGTACCTTTAGCACTAATTACTGCTGTGAGTCTTTTTGGATAAGTTTCTACCAGCTTTGCACAATGGGATGGTGTAATTTTTGCCCATTTTTCCTGCGCAAAATTGTTCCGATTCTTACAAGTTCTTTGGGGATCGTTGATGGACTGCAATCTTCAAGTCTCACCATAAATTTTTCATTGGATTCAAGTCAGGACTTTGACTGGGCCACTCTAGGACATTAATTTTCTTCTTTTGAAACCACGCCAGTGTGGCTTTAGCTTTTTGTGCTTAAGGTCATTTTCCTTCTGAAATGTGAATTTTCGACCCAGTTTTAGAATCTTGGCTGACTCAAGCAGGTTTTCCTCTAGGTCTCACCTGTACTTTGCACCATCCATCTTCATCTCGATCCTGACAAACTTCTCAGTCCCTGCTGATGAGAAATGTCCCCATAACATGATGCTACCACCACCATGTTTGACATTTGGAATGGTGTTGACTGAGTGATGTGCTGTGTTAGGCTTGTGCCAGACGTAAGACTTTGAATTCAGACCCAATAGCTTATTTTTTGTCTCATATGACCACAAAATCTTCTGCCACATGTCTGCAGTATCATTTACATGCTTTGTTGCAAACTCCATACGAGATTTAAGATTATTCGTTTTCAGTAATGGCTTCTTTCTTGCCACTCACCCATACAGGCCAGCTTTGTGTAAGGACTGAGATATTGTCCATATATGAACACTGACTTCCATCTCAGACATGGGACTTTGCATATCTTTTAAAGTCACTGTTGGCTTCACAGTGGCATCCCTAACCAGTTTTCTGCTTGTCTGGCTGCTTAATTTGGAAGAGTGGTCTGATCTGGGTAGTGACTTGGTGGTATGAAGCACATTCCCCTTCTTAATGATGGACTTCACCGTACTCATAGGGATAATCAGCGACTTTGAAAATTTCTAGTATCCTTCTTCTGATCTGTGCTTCTTTACCACTTTATCCCTGACTTGTTTGAAAAGCTCCTTTGTCGTATCACTATTTGAGTTGTGGCTTGAACAGATGCATTTACTCTGAAGTCTAAACCACTTTTATGACACATAGACAAAGACCATTACACTAATTTTGTGACCTTTCAAACTAATCTTTTGCACCTGAACTGATTTAGGATTGCCGTAGCAAAGGGGTTGAATAGTTAACATTGTTTTTTTTTTTTTCCTTCTATTTAAATTTTAACTCAGAAATATTGTTTTACATATCAAAATACTGTACTAATTGAGATGACCAAAACATTTATAATGAAAAATTTAGCAATCCTCAAAAGTCACCCACAATCGCCAAATACTCACAACATCTTATTGTACCTTAATTAGGACAGCAAAATATATTTTTGACTAAACAAGTTAGACACTAATTAGGAGGTTTTTGCCTACTAATTAAATTCAATGCACTCTTCAAACCAATCATATTTGAGTTGAACTCAACAACTTTTAAATTATTTAAAAGGTTATCCTATCCAATTCCTGCGTTTATGAGTAATTTAGAATTTACACACACGTTGACTGTAAGCCATCCATATCGGAAAAAACTAAGTGTCGAGTTTTGATTAGTGCCCGCAAGCATGTAGGAGTATCATTTAAGATCAATAATGTACTTTCAAATCTAAATGTATTAACAACACCAGCTATAGAGAGAGAGAGAGAGCAATGAACATTATATTTCTTACTCGTATTTCACAATTCTAAGTATAAATGTACAACTCTTTTTCTTATCACCAATGTTACCACAGGATTCAAATTGGGGGAAATAACAAAGACTAATACTTCAGATTTACGGGTTTCTGAATCATACATTATGAAAAAATATAAATTACTGGTGTGTCATTAGGAAAATAAACTGAGAAAAGAGTAAAAGAAGAAAACATAAAATCACGTTTTAATTCATAGTTAAACCGGGTTTCAATACCCGTGGTGAGCAGAGCATAGATAACCCATTGTATAGCTTTGTGCTTCATTACAAACAAACAATTAATTCAGAAATAAGCTGGTCACTCTATAGGTTATTTTGAGGTGACATGTGCTACCTGTCGTTTTTCGTTCAAAGTTTAACCTCTTTCTTTTCGCCTCGACAGAAAAGCCTATTTTACCCATTTTCAAATAATTCACTAGGCTACTTCAACTTTCCACTTGTTTCGATGCTACTGGCAGATGATAAACTTCAACGTTGAAAAAAAAAAGTTCAATGTATATGCCGAGGGAAACGTTTACTTGTAATATCTTTCTAAGTAATATCTTTAGCCACTTAGATCTGGTTCTGAGGAAAGTACCTGGTGAGCTGTTAAAATGCCAGTTCCATTCTTACTATAAAGATGTGTTAGCACAACCACCCAATATTTGACATGGTTTCGTGTCTCTGTATAAATAACACAAACATACCTTATGTAGGATAGTTTTTCTGTCTCAGGTTAATGTTAGGTATACATGATTGTTTCAATTTAAGTTAGATGCGAGTGTTAAATTTAGTTATTTTTAGAAGCGATAGTTTATCGCAGGTTTATTTACGTAAATGTGTACGAATCATAGGTTGTGTAGTTCAATCGTTGTGAATTGGCGCTTGTTGTATTATTGCGCCACGTTACTAGAATCTTCTAAGTGTTAATCGTTGTTTTTATCGAGTATTATTGCCTCATTGCATTAAAGTAAAATTATCACAGAATGTATTGTAATAACAGAATAGAGAATAATAATTGGTCTTGTTAATTGGGTTCTAAAGTGACTGAACCAACCTGTTTGGACTTTGACAAAATAGACAATTAGTTAAAGTTCTGGACACAATTGTGGTAACAAACAGTGTAACGTAAAGTGAAATTATCACACACTGTATTGCAATAACAGAGCAGAGAAGAATAATTTGTCTTGTCAATTGTGTTCTAAAGTAACTGAACCAGTCTTTGTTGACTTTGACAAAAAAAAGAGACGAATAGTTAAAGCTCTGAATACAACTGTGGTGATCAACAGGGTAATAAACATTTGTATATACATTTGACTTGTTTTATTATATTATTTTAAAACAAATGGACTGTGAGGTGTTTATTTTTACAATTTATCGCCAACGAGTCACAGACACCTGCTGTAAAGACTCCAACCCACATATAAAAACCTGACAGTTAACATAAACATACTTTATATGTTAAATTCTTTCTGTGTCTCGAGTTAACACTTACGTATTATATGTTACCAGCATTATCTTACCCTAAACACCTAGTATTTGTAACAAATGTATATAACACTCACATTCAATTCAGAGTTGAAATGTGCTCTTAACACTGGTACTTTTAGTTTAGTTTGATATATATATATATATATATCACATTAAGATTTCCTTAAAAAATAATGTTGCTGTAGTTTTTACCTGTGGCATTTTTAACTCTTACCTTAATTACTGCGCATTCTCAACATACATAGCGTGCAAAGTTTATTGCAAGCCATCGAGGTCATAATATATTGGATAACGCATTACTGAACAAGCTAATGATACATTGTTTTCAATGATGTGACATCCCTACATTGCATTGGACCAGCGTGTTATGGTCCTGTAGAATGGTATCCAACAGCATCATATTGGTGGCTTTGTCAAAGTTTCCAACTACGTGTTGGAATAACACATTATGGTACTGTAGATAGATTATTCACTTAACGTGTCGTCAAAATAACCAATAGGATTGTCGTGATTCCTACTAGGCCTCCTGTTATTAAGCATATCTTAAAAATCTGACGGCTTGTGATGTGTACGACACAAATTTGTGCATTTTACAATTCAACTTTCCAGGAATTTCACAAAATATTGTTAACTTGCAATTATAAATTATAAGTTTATAGCATAGGCTTAATGTTGAGATCACAAAGCAACGTCATGAACACTTACAGTGGTTCAAAATAACATTTAGAAAGACAGGAAACCCGCCAGTTTTAAGAATCAACCTACCACCTGGGTAGAGCAATTGGAACTAATGCCTTTAGATAACGTTTTTAACATCAATTTTCAAACTTACTGCTCATAAAGGTTTGATATCTTTCGAGTTTACAAGATTTAAAACAGTGTTCACTTCATTTGAACTTTCGGCCCGGCATGGCCAGGTGGTTAGGGCGCTCGACTCGCAATCTGAGGGTCGCGGGTTTGAATCACCGTCACACCAAAGATGCTCACCCTTTCAGCCGCGGGGCCGTTATAATGTGACGATCAATCCCACTATTCGTTGGTAAAAGAGTAGTCCAAGAGTTGACGGTGGGTGGTGATGACTAACTGTCTTCCCTCTAGTCTTACACTGCTAAATTATAGATGGCTAGCGCAGATAGCCCTTGGGTAGCTTTGCGCGAAATTTAAAACAAACAAACAATCATTTGAACTTAATAATTTTAACACTTGCCACACGAGACAGCCCAGCATATTCTAGTACCGAGTATAGGATGACCAACAGGGTGTTTATTCCGGAAACCGGTGATTTAGGGTTATTTCAATAGATATCAACGAATGAAGTTCGGCACAACTTCTAAAACGAAAAAAAAAAAAACTAAATATTATTGAAAATATGACATGATGAAATCTTTATTGATTATACTATGGGGTGGAACCATACTGGACATTATATCACCCTTCTTATATTTACTCTTCATTGAAGAAATGTCATTTATAATATAATAATTGCTAGGGAAATCATTTTGTAAGGCATTTCCTTCAACTTCAACACTGCATCTGTGAGCTTTACTGTGGCGTTAGTTTCACGAAATATTGAAACTAATTATATCTTATATATGATTCCAATCCCTTTTTGAAAATAACGATACTATTATGTTCGTTTCTTTATGTTTCCCTGTCAATGCAGTAATCAACTGAAGAATCTCCGATTCAGCTGGTGTGTTAAATCGAATGGGATATTTTCGAATAAGTTCTTCCCTTATCCAACCTGGACCCGTGGTTTAGCATAATCGTTACATTTAAACCACCACATCTAGAACATTTCAAACACGTTTCATTGCTACATCGTTTTACTTTACATTTACAAGTTAACTTCTCCATGTTGGCTCTCATGGTCTCGAGTCTGGTCACGGGTCTGGTTCAGCGATCTAGTGTTTATGGAATTGTTTTGAACTTGTGTTCAAGTTTTGATAGGGTTGTACTCAATCTAGTGTTAAAGACATTGATTGTGCTGCCGATAAAGCGGTAATGAATTCCATCTGGATATTTTTAATGTGCCTGGTATAAGATAATTGTTTGTTTGTAATTAAGCACAAAGCTACACAATGGGCTATCTGTGCTCTGCCACCACGGGTATCGAAACCCGGATTCTAGCGTTGTAAGTCCGCAGATATACCGCTGTGCCACTGGGGGGCGTATAAGATAACATCATGTTTGAAAGAAATCCAATTTATGGATATCAATAAAAACAAATTTCGTAGTTTGAACATCAAAAAAAAATTAAATTTGTTGCAGATTTAGAAATCAGTTTTGTTTTGTTTTTGTAGAAAAACATTAACCATTTCTTTGTGTTGATAAGTAACTCATACGGCATAATACCTGTTTATTTTAGCGCAAAACTACACAATGTGCAATATGTGGGTGGCGTGAAATCAAACCGTGAATTTTAGTGTTGTGTGTCTGTATACTTAATGCTGATACACCGGGTGGACATATCTGTTTGTATATATTCGTTGTGGCGTAAAATCTATGGCATATACTAACCTTCTATAAGTATACCTCCTCACACTTATGCAGACTGTGCATTCTAGAGAAATCCCCCAGATTTTCTAATTCCTATATTATATCTTGTGTAGATCACATGACAAAATCATGCGGCTACCGCATATTGTCACAGAAATGCTGACATAAACCCTCGCACTTCTCCGACATTTACTGCTTTACGTCTACAATTGTATATCACTGCTTAAAACGTCGATAAAGAAAAAAAAAGGAGATCAACTATGCTTTCCCGTGTACAAGACGTTTCCTTACCAATCATTCCAGAAAGATCAAAGCAGTGAAAATCGAAGAAGCCTAACATTTATCTCCAATAAGTTCTGAATACCGGATGTCAAGTGTGCGCTGCATGCAAAGCTGTTAAGATGAATAAATTACATACTTAAAAATATCGAGCAAGCGATTTCCAAGAGCTACTTAAACATGAATTATTATAACGACACAGAAGAGGAGATCCTACCTTGTAACCACAAACAACTTGTTCATGGTGACTTTGAAACCGTGTAGCAAGAACCGCAACATTTTATTAAATAATAAAAACAATCCGCACGGAATATAAACACTGCTGCTACCTGCGTTGTTTGTAGTGTTCACATATGCTTTGAAAACAAAAAGGAATCTGTAAGAAGTTAACACATTACAAGACCATTTCGCTTTAGAGAAATGTCTAGAAAGTTAAAGTTTACTCGTGAAACTCAGAATAATATATGAAGGAACTCTCAGTGAAAATTACAAGGTCAGTAATACTTCCCAGTGGCTAAAGTATCCCCCTACCAAAGAAAAGGAAAACACCGTTAGGTTTGTGGGATAAGGGGCTAATGGGAGCTGAAACAATGCTATATTTTAATTGGAAGTTTGCGGAAGAAATAAAGTGAGGTCATGTACAAAACCTTCCCTTCACCAGGCAACATTGAAATTGCGGCTAACTGTTTACAATTAGATGAATTTTGGAGCAATGGGCTTGACCGAACCTTTCAACTTGTCACCTAAAGCCGTCCACCGTCGTAAGTCTGGTTGCCGTCAAAACTGACAGTGACAATTTATTGTCTAATATTGTAATATATAGTATACACTCAATAAAATGTTGTACTGGATAGTAGATATTTCAAAGTTTTCTGAAATAAATTATCTAATGAGCAGGAACTACCCCCTCCCCTTCATTACCCAGCTCCAAATTTTTACCTTAACTGCTGAACAATAGGTGGCAGAACCTGGGGACACGTCCCCCCAATTTTGACCCAGTAGCGAAGTGGCCCTTTGAATATGGAATACATGCTTGTGTATGATTAGGTCGGAAAATCGTTGTTTCAATTTTGAATTCAATGTGAACGGAATGATACAGAACGGGTTCTATTATGTTTGAGAACCTTGTGTATTTTAGATTACTTAAGGCAGAGATGGTAATGACCTTTTGAAAACCCCATATTTTTTGAAATTCTCAAGGTGAACAGTATATAGTGATATTACATTAAAACGTCGTAAAACGGAGTTTATTGACAAAGTAGCTGGAGAACCTGTCCCTTGGACGAAAGTTATGTAAATTCATGATTAATGAAAGGTTACCTTTGGACATGAAAAGTTGATTCGCCTTATATCTGATTGTAATAAACGCAAAAACGCCCATAAAAACTACAAAACATAAAATGTGAAACCATAAGTTTGCATGTATCTCCGCATGGACCCAACAAACCTACATGCTATCAACACGGGAAGGGAGGGAAGTATAGATACATCATAACGGCTTCGTTACGTACCAGTATAATTCTTCTACATGATGTAAAACGAATTCAAGCTAGATCTTTTTAGCTTGTCGTTACGATCCTGTAATTCCTTTACGCACTGTAGCAGCAAACGTGTATTTAGCATATAACCTTCTTGTTATTTTAAGGCACACATGATTTACCTCGAAGTTCGTAAGTAGTTCATTTGTCTAATGTTCCCAAGTTAACGCATTAACTGGTTTAATCGTAAGTCTCATAAACTCCTTAGAAAATCTCAAATTCAACTACAAATTCGGACAGAAGTAACCAAACCTTAGCTGTCGATTGAGTTTTAGTTAAACCCTCATACTTTTCTCTATTTTTGTACAACTGCCACTAAATTTCGCACTTTCGGCTGTGGGTGTTATAGAAGTGGCAGTCAGTTCTATTAATCGGTTCAAATAATCGTATAAACCTAACATGACAGTAGATGCTGCTGACTAGCTGCCTTCATTGTGGTCAATAGTTCTAAATTAGGGACGTCTGTACCTGAAGCTTAGTGTTCTCTCACCTGGCCATCTAGCCCACATATGTATAAGATAGTATTCAGGTTGAAAATTCCAATTCCAATTTCCAATACTTTGGAAGAAGATGTTAGCTTCAAAACTGATTGTATTTTAAGTCCAGTCTAAACTTATAAAAACTTTATTTTGCGCTTTAACACATGGTCTAAAGCATCGAGACATCATAATAAGACGACGTGTCTCTATAATAAAAGTCAGTGTCGACGACTGATGCTACGATATCCAAAATACATGTAACTTAGTCTAATGACCGATCAGAATCCTGCTGAGTTAAATAACACCTGATGTACGAGCAAACTGTTGTGGAATCACCAAATATCGATCATAGAGTTCGATTGGGGAAATGATACTAAAATGCAAGTACTAATGATAAGGATTTCACAGCTCTTTAAAGAGCAGAATATTAAATATAGATGAAGATATGGCTACGTAAGGTTCGATCTATCAACGAATATTAGCTATGTATTAGGAATGTTGGATAACTAGCACTGAAATTATAAACAGTCTCATTCGAATGCGTTTACAATACACTGTATCAAGCTAAAACATCCAGTAGCATCCGGATTTGATATCGATTTTACATAAACGGAACACATCATCATTTTGTAGTGAAGCACACAGTGGAGTTAATAACACCTTTCTCTGGATATAATGCATCAGAAGTTTTGAGTGTACTTTAATCATATTTTTCTTTAACTTGTTACTGGATATGATTTCTAGGGTTCTCTGCTATATTTTACAATTTATTTTCTTGTATTAAGCAATAATTGGTCTGCATCATTGGGTAAGATAATATAGAATATTTGATTTAGTACTGATTCACTATCACATGATTTTTGACTTGGTAACATTTTCTTCAAAGAAGTATCTATTCCGAAAACATCTCTGATATTTCCTTCATGATATATTCACTTTTTTGTGTTCTGTAGGAAAGCCATTCAGAAAAATATAACACACAAATTTTTTTCACATTCCTCTTAATTTGTCCATTTGGGATTCCAAATCAGAAGGTGTGTAAAAATAGGATTTCAGATGTGTCTTTTCGCCTCTCACAAGGTCATGCCTAAGATAATTTTTTCGTTACTACCAGAACTTATCATTTGGGCTGAGACAAAAGTTTTATAATGTGTGTGTTAGTCTATGTACGAGTTACTGTTGTGCAGCTGAAGTTGTATGTTGCTCAGTTATATTTCTCTTCGATAACTATTTTTGTATAGCTGAAATTTTATATTGTTAATATGTGTTAATCCGTAAACGAGTCATTATTGTACAACTAAAATCCAAGCATTCAGAGAAACCCGAACAACTTTTTTGAAACTTTTAATACATAGGTCTACGTCAATGCGTCACGTATTCATGTATATTAAACACAACAGCCCAGATATGACAAACAAAGGACTTGTCTGGGTCCGAAGATTTCTGTGGGCTGTGCTGCTTCGAGCGATTATTGCTAGTTGAAGTTATATATATATATATTACTAATATATGGTAGTCTGTGCACGAGCTACTGATGTACTGTTGAAGTTTCATACTGTTAATTGTGTTGTCCAAGAGTTAGGCTATGTTAGGTTTATGTTACGCCGAAAGCTGGTAAAGCCTAGGTTTTGTGATAAAAATCGCCTTAATTGCAGGTGTGTGTGTGTTTTTTCGTTCAGCACACGAGATGTGAACTTTTATTATTGGAAACCCGTAGTACAGGGCCAACAAAGAAAGACTGGTAACAAATTAATCAGTTTCGTTGTGATATAACGTCAAACAAACTACCGAAAACAATATAATATTGTGTAGTTTTCAAGTTCAAGTAGACTGTTGCTTATAATTGTAATAAGCTATCATAAACATTTAGTATGAGTTATTGTGTTTTTGTCTTCAAGCTAGTATTGCCCACAAAGATTAAGAGAGACTGGAGCCCAGTAACTTATCCCTGACCATTGGTGACGAGGAAAAGTATCCAAACGTAGGAAACTGTGGAAGTATGGATGAACAGGTGCAAACTAAAAAATAAAAGATAAATAAATATGTTTAGGAAAGACAAGGAGACTGGAGAATCAATGATAATATCACAGATCAAACATGTAGGAAAGAATAACTGTTAGTTAAAACTGTAATTACTTAAGATGGTAGATATAAGGTGGCAGAAGTGACTTCGAGGCAGCATCAAAACTGGACCATACACTAGAAGAAGCCAGAAATTGGGAGTAGGATAAGCTGTCAGGTTGGATTTACAGACAAATCCAGCAAGTCCGCAAGGATAGTGTTATTGTTACCGAAGCACCACTGTATGTAATTTAGATAATGTTTATGGGGGTGTGAAATGATGGGGGAAAGGTAACACGACCATATAGGATCTTTGTGGGAGTCTGAAAACGAATTCAGAAAGCTAATCTTAGAGTGTGACGTTCTAGAATCATAACGATCATCATATGTAGAAGATGCTGGTACTCGTGCAGTATGACCATAGATAAGATATGACCATACAAAGTCTTTATAAGTACAGAGTAAAAGTGGAATTTCACTCTCCAAGCGTCAACTGAGATTGAACCTCATGACTACACTGGAGTAGGTGACAGTAAGGCGAGATGCTTATCGAAGATAACGTCCAGATATTTGACAAAATCCAAAAGCCGAATGAGAAAATAATCAAGATGAATATTGAAGAGGCGATGATCACGACAAGGCCTAATCGTATTACGTCTAGGAACAAACAATGTAGCTTTAATTTTAAAGCTATTCAGTTTAAGACGCCAGAGTCTACACTATTGGAGAAAACGACCAACAGCTTGTCGAAGAACCCTGTTAAGATTGATCATGGTAGGGAAGGTAGCAAATAGGGGTGTGTCATCAGCATACTGAAAGAGATGAACAAGATAGGCAGGTTGCGTAATATCTGCAACTTAGAGTATATAAATTATAGTTGATGAAACAGAACTTTGCGGAACACCTGTAGAAGAGTCGAGATAGTGTGTTCCAATGATATGACAGCCTGACGTTCATGAAAAAACGACATAAGTAGTAAGTAGAACAATTCACGACGCCAAACGGTATCAAATGCTTTCTTAAAGTCAAAACGCAGAAGAAAGGAAGGGTGATTGGTATTAAAATGATTTGTGTTAACAAATCATATTTCTAAACGCTATTTACATCAGTTATTTGCAATATATCAATTACTAAGGTCTATGTATAGCGCCTCGTAGTTTGTGTGACATTATATCACGATATAACTGATAATAATTTTTCATGTCATTCTGTAATCTAGATGACAGTATTCTCATTTAGTTACCGCTGCCCTTATTAGAACTATAAATGAAGAATTGTGCTGTGCTTTCCAGATCTTTAAATAAAGAATTGTGATGCCCTAACTAGACATTTAAAATGAACCATTGTACTACACTAACCAGAACTTTAAATAAAGAATTGTGATGCCCTAACTATCTGGTTAGTGTAGTACAATGGTTCATTTTAAATGTAAAAATCTGAGTTGGAAAGAGGAAAGGTTTATTCCAAAAATTGGTTAAGACAGTGTAAGTTTCATTTAAAACCTGTTAATGAAGGCACAAATCTTCATTTAAAAATTTGGCTGACTGCAATGCTGTATTTAAAAACTGGTTAAGAAAGTGTAAAATTCGTTTAAAAGTCTGGCTGATTGCAACGCTTTTTTTTAGAACAGATTAAGTTAGCGTAATCTTCATTTAAATAATATGGTTAAGAGAACTTGACACTTCAGTTTAGAAACTGATTAGGAAACACAATTCTTCAATCAAAGCTGGTTAGTAGAGCACAATTCTTTATTCTAAAAAACTGGGCAACAAAATGCTTCAATTAGTGTTGTGATTAGGGTGGCACTCTGCTTTATTTAAAGTTCTGGTTAATGTTGCACAATATTTCATTTAAAACGTGTGGTAAAAACAGCACAATGCTTTATAGATCTGGTAAAGGCAGCACAATGCTTCATTTAGAGGTCTGGTTAAGGTGGCAAAATGCTTTATATAAAGATGGATGAACTTTGTGTGTCGTGGCAAAGTATAATATTTGTTGTTTTAAAAAAAAGGGTTAGTGAAAATCATGAGAAACGTATTTCAGAATTCCTCAGTAACAATACAGTTTGTTAACTGTAAATTTAGGATTTTAAATTACATTAGATGTATATATTTGTCATAATACGAGAGATCCTTTTCAGGTTAATCTTTTCAATTCATTGTTTAGAGGAAATGAAACTTATTTTAGATGTGTTAAATAAAAAATAAAAATTGATTAACAGAAGACTGGACTTTAACATAATATAGATAAAGCTTAAATTCGATAAAAATCTACTTAGAAGAATTCAATGCTTAACATTATCTAGAAGGCAATTGAAGAATGTGGTTTTATGTTACAGTTCAAAAGAAAAACATAAAAGCAGTACCATTGTTTCTTGCATTCTTTAAGTTTTTTTTGAAATACTTTAGATCAAAGAACACACATGCCAAGGATTTCATTAAAGAATTCCTTATTGAAGCTTAAATCACTACATCTTATAGCATGTTGTATTATATTAATTAGCTTAGGAAGACAGTTGAGACAAGAGGATAAAAGGGGTTTATCTTGACATGCCATTTTTATGGATTAGATAAGGATATCGTTATTTTAATTCGCATCTGTTAATAACAAGACAGTAATTGGATGTATAAGAAATGACCAGAGGCTTTATTAGAGCCTATGAATTACGGTTTAGTACAAATCCTTGTTTCAATCGTATTATTGACGTCTGCCAAGTTAATTATCAACAAAACTTATCAGACTATTGGTATCGACAAGAACGAAAAAATGCGCATTCAAAGAATCGAATTTTTCTCATTCTTTAATATTTACTTAGGAGAAAAAAAAAAGTCAATCTCAGTTCACTCATTAACTTAACATACAAACTCAAACGACAAATGCAATATTAACCAAACTTTTCACATATTGTTTTTTTATCAGTATATTCACAAAATAAGAGATCAATATTCTCTTCATTTCAAGTCAATGTAGGAAAATATTATTAAAAGAAGATTTATTAATAATATTAAAATTGTATTTCATTACTAGATTCGCCAATAATGACAAGGTTTAGTCCATATTATACCTTGGGGTTTATTGATTCAGTGTTTACCAATAAAGACAAAGTTTGTTACATATCGAAGATTGACATCTGATGAAACAATCACAGGTAATAACGACGTTCATGTCGAATTATATAGTGAGATTTAATGATCAAATGTTGACCAATAATAATAATATTTATTATATACAAAGCTTGAGATTTACTCATCAGTCAATAATATATTTTATTGAATTTGTTTCGGAAACTCGCGCAAAAGATATGCAAGGCCTGTCTGTGCTAGCTATTCCCAATTTTGAACTGATAAACTAGAGGAAAGGCTAGTCAACAGCACCCACCGCCAACTCTTGGGCTAAACTAATCGAATAATGAGATTTGACTGTTATTCTTATAACGTATCCCTGGCCTCAAAGTACGTAGCCTGGTTCTGTGGAAAGGGAATGCGAAATCATGGACCTTCAGATTCACAGTGCGGTACGCCAACCTCTAGGTTACGCCTAGCCCATCACCAGTAATGACAGCGTTTATTACATATTATTATGTATTTAGGTGGAATTCCATGTTCACATAAATTTACAACGTTTATTACGTTTGAGGTTTAATTAATTTTCATTAGTACTGATAAAGTTTATCACATTTCAAAGATGAGGCTTAGCTAGACCATAATTGGTAATGACATCGTTTTTGCTATATTGAGATCTAATTCAATTTTCACCAATAATAACAGTTTTTATTATGAATCAGAGATTGAGGATTAACTCAGTATTTAGTATTAATAGCAACTTTACATCATAATACAGAACAAAAATTCATAAAGCACAGTGGTAGAAATATGAAGTTGTTATCGTAGTTTCTTAGGTCACGTGGGTACGAGAGAAAGAGAGAGAGAGCTCGTTAAGCTTCTTTTTTCTTCTTCCATGCAACTCTGATTGTGTATATTAAACAAAATTTCGTATTTTTCATAACTTCAACTAATTTTATTATTATTTCAGAACATTAAATTGATTAATATATTAAGAGTTTACAGGAACAGACTGATAGGTGAAAAAATCTACCACCCTCTAACATTTTCGGTATAATTGAATGTCGTTTATAAAGAATTTTAAAAGTAAGTAATCCTGTTATAACAGTACACCTCTCTAGATGGCGCTAAAGCAGCAATACTGTCGTCGCTAGTAGTGAGTAGCATTGTCAACAATGTTTACCGGTAACTAACTTTGTAACTCGTTTCTACTATATTAAAAAAAACAGTTAAAGAATAATCGGAGTTTGTATCATTACATGATGTTTGTACATGGTTTGTAACATAACCAGGCAAAACAGCTGTTATAAAATAATGTCAATCACTCCTCAGTTCACTGTTAATGAACTGCCATGTAATCTGAAATACAAATAGTCTCACAAACTCTCGTCTTAGTTGTTACTTGAACTGAATCGGAGAGCTTAAGTGTTTCAGATTGCTCGTGGACCATGGATAAATCTCAACAAAAGAGATTTGAGTGATTCATCTAACTGCGAAAATCCTTCAGATGAATGGTTGATGGCCAATCGTAACAGGCTTCCAGCATCTCAAAGTGCCATTAGTAGAACTTAGTACTGCTTACAAACTAACAGTTCAGTTACTCAGACACCTAAACAAGGATGACACTTATCTGTCGGATATGGCTTGTAGCAGTTGCAGTGTACCTGCTTCGAGATCGAATCAGATACCTGTAGCCACAACTAGACGCAATGCAGTGTTAGTGTACAGAGAGTATATAAACGATCTTCACATAGCCGGCCTGTGTGTCAGCTGCCTAGTGAGATTTTTTTCGTTCATAGCAAGGCACAAAACAGCTTATCCCATAATGCCAAAAAAACATGTTCAATGTATCAACGAAATGTGACTCAGTATTATTTTAAGAGCCCCCAGTAGCACAGTGGTATGTCTGCGGACTTACAACACTAGAATCCTGGTTTCGATACCCGTGGTGGGCAGAGCACAGATAGCCCATTGTGTAGCTTTGTGCTTAATTTCAAACAAACAAACAAACAATTATTTTAAGAAACGAGTCCCGTTTCATTCTGTACTCAGATAACAGGCGTATACTCATTTGGGGATAATAAACAACCAGGTCCAAATCATTTTTCGCATAGGAACGAGATGTACATAGCGGTCCTAGCAGTATTAGGTAAGCAGGAATAAGTACTGGAAAACATACAGATACATCTTGCGGAATGGTACAGTTAATGCTGTACATTATACAGTGACGTCATGCGGACCTCACTGCTGATATATCTGCAATCGCCATTTTTATTCTTGTAGTATTGTAATCTAATGGTCACGAAAAACCCGAATGTCATCCTATGACAGTTTTTGGAATATTCTGTACCACGTCTAAGGTTTTCTGAAGAAACCTTATGATTCTCTTTATGCTTATGGTGAAATTTATTTCTCTTAGGAAAGGTAGTTTTTAGGATATAATAATTTTAAAGATGGTATTTTCTTTATAATTACCATGTACGATTAAACATGTCAGTGTAGTGTTCGTAAAACCATATATTATCCCTCAGAAATTCTTGCCTTCTTAAGCCTCTGATTCGTGACCTAAATTACCGAACAAGAAACACCATTTACTTCATCATATAGGCACAGTAAGAACCCAAGGCTTCTTATCTTGTAAATTTATCGAAAAATAATTCATTTATTTAGAAATGTGGTTTACAATCTGTCGACTAATGTGACAGAGAGCAGTAAATATCAGTTCTAGCCTTTATTAATAATTTTTTTAAAAATCTAAAAGAAATGGAAATTATTTTACCAAAATGAAATCACACTTGGCTATTAGGTGTTAAGCATCATTGGATTAAAACAAACACACCTCGTAGTCGAGCGTGATTTTAATCACTTTTGTTAGATAAAAAAAAACGGTGATCACTTTGATATATTGCCTAAGCGTTTTATACAACAGCAATCACTGGATTAAAGCCAGATTTCGCTTCTATGGATACACAAACAACTATGTTGAAATAGATGAAAATCAAGCCTAGTTACCATGTATGTGTAAACATCACTAGATTAAGAATACGTCTAGCGACTGTGTATGTGTAAGCATCACTGGATTAAGAATAAGTCTAGCGACTATGTATGTGTAAATATCACTGGATTAAGAACAAATTCAGTTATCATATATGTTTAAAAGTCACTGTATTAAATCAAATGTAGCTACCATTTATGTGTAAATATCACTAGATTAAAATCAAACCTGGCTATACCAGCTATATGTTAACATCAACAGATTAAAACTAAACGTGGCTGTATTCATATTTAAACAACACTGTATTAAAATTACACCTACCTACCATGTATGTGTAAATATTACTAGACTCGCTGTACTTCCGCAGGGTCCCCGAAAGTGTTCTGTTTCAAGAGTAAATAAAACCAAAATTAAAAGTAACAAATATTTGTATTACTTGCTTTTGAAGTGAATATGGCATGCTGTGTTGTAGCCTAGAGAGTGCATAATTATTCTCGTGATTCATGGCATGCTGATGTTTACTGACGTCATGACTGTACAAATTGCAACGTTAAGCGTCCCTTATGTGACTCCATTTTAGTGTCCACTGACTGATTGACAGACACACTACTGTATTTTGGTGCGACTGGTTAAATCTGGTGACCCCTCCAGCAGTCTTTCGGGGAAATTATAACTAAACATGGTGTCGTTCGTGTTTAAACAACAATGGATCAAAATAAAACCTTATTGGATTAAGATCAAACCAGGCTGCTATGTATATATATATATATATATAT
>NW_013665708.1:813224-821534 GCF_000517525.1 Limulus polyphemus | reverse complement strand
CAATGAGCTATCTGTGTTCTGCCCATCCCGGGTATCAAAACCCGGTTTCTAGCGTTGTAAGTCCGCAGACATACCACTGTGCCACTTGAGGGGCTTGGAAAAACGTACTTTTTTATGTTCATAACAGTGTTTCTGAATGAGATCTAGCTATAAAATTTAATACACAGAAAATAATTTTATTCTTTATTAATTTTTGTAGGTTTTTTGTTGTTTATTGTTATGCGCAAAACTACTCAAAGGGCTAGGTACCTGTTTTGTATTTATCGCGGGTATCGAACCCCGATTTTTAGCGTTATAAGCCTTGAGACTTACCGCTGAGTCCAATTTGGCGTAAATGCATTACCTTGGTAATACCGTAGGACATAACAGAAAAAAAAATATTGTTATCCAGCTTCCTGTTTAAACAACCTAAGAAGAAAATGTAAAAAAACAAGGGCTAAATGCTCTAATGGTTTTATTTCTTCATTAACGACATTTATTTTCAACGTCCAAAAATCACGTCTACGTATTTGACAATAGCTATCTGTATTTGTAGGAGGTACCTGACACCAGATACGTAAACCAAACAGACGTCTGTGGGCTGGTAAAACACAAGTCGGTATTTTATTATACTCATCTACCTGTGACGAAAAGCGCCTAATAAAATACTTCTATGGATGAAATGAAATGTAACCATACTTGGAGTTAACAGTGTGAAATCTATGAACCAGGGACATACCGTATTGCCCCTAATTAGCGCCTCTATAATTATCGCAATAGTAATCAATATATAATCTTCAGCGACTGCCACAACTTCACGTTTGAATGCCGCAGTGTCTGATCTTTTACTACCGGTACTAATTGACAGTAAGATGTCGAATGAAACCGAGTCACAGAGATCAGCAATCCGTACTGGTAATTGATAAATGTCAAGTAGGCCACGATTTTCCCGCCTTTTTTCGCCGAAGCTACAAAGCTACCCGGTACATGGCAGGACAGCTTCACGGGATTTTTCGACACTTATAAACAAGATTACCATATTTGCTGTAATAGTGAGCACTGATGTTTATAGAAAAGTTAGAAATAAATAGGCTATGTTTGCCACCACTTATTATAGATATATTTGTTTATAATAGCGGTATTCTCATACCCCCCCTTGCATCTTGCAACGCCCCTGGAGGCGTTAATTAGAGGCAATATGGTATTTAGTTTAACAAAAAAAATAACGAAGAAAATGTAAGCAAGCATCACTTGGGGTAAAAATCTTCAATTTATATTTGTTTATAACAGAACAAAATCAATCTGCTTTCCATTAATTCATTCCATAGTATTGGAAAGAAGTTATCTTGCGAACTGGTTCGAACAGTGCATACTTACGTGTGGTATTTTCAGAGCTAGAGGTTTCGACTGTTCACGACAAGCCATAACAGATACTGGCAAACGCTATTGCTCTCGCCACCCGCTGGAAATTCTTAACCGCTACGACTGATTATCGGCAGTCCAAGGGATCGACACTCGTGAAAGGACACACGAGCGTCTACAAATGCTCGTCAGGAAAACGAAAGGTAGCGCTACGTCACGGTCTCAGCGGGATTCAAAAGCGTGCGTCTCAGAGGCGCGAGAGTGTGAGATACATATTTACAACGGTTATTGAACAGAAATTAATATCTTTTTCAGAACGAACAAAACCTCCTGCTGTTACACTTTCAATATATATGCTGCTATCCTAATGCAATTGTATATTTCACAGAAGAAAACATAGGTGCTTCCTGTCCCCCAGCAATAATACAGTTTAAAACATAGGTGCTTCCTGTCCCCCAGCAATAATACAGTTTAGTACTCTTTACAAAATAACGAAATAAGAAATACAGCTATGCCTTTCATAGAGCATGAATGAGATACTGGCTGTGCCCATAAATCAGTATAGTTATATCTTCCTCAGAAGGACACGTCCGCTGTGGTCCTAAACACTAATATAATTTCCCCGTGAAAACGGGAAACAATAACCTCACATATCTTGTTTTGAAAGATCATTTACACGTCCTACACAATATTCGTATAAATCAGTGCAGCCAACTCTGAGAACATCCAAACCCCTTTATGCTTCCATTTGGGAGGCTGAATGCGATAATTTCGAAACGTAAACCTAAATACTCTTATTTTGAAAGAGTTATTTTATTTTCTTGTTAATTTTCACGTAAGTCCATAGATTCAGTTCTGAGAGAGCACCCAAAGCTATTTTACTCTCAATATGGGAAGTCCAATTTGAAAATTTCCGAAATCTGTATTTAGATTATTGCTTTCTTTTACACGTTAATACCAATTTTTAAGACATTATACAGAATAATAATATGGTTGATACATTGCAAATAACATAATATGTATATTGTATATGAGATAAAAGACGTATTTGCTTTTTTTTCGTGCACTACTACTAGGGCTGTCGAGAGGGGGGCAAGGGGGCAGCTGTCCCGGGGCCCGGGGTCTGTTCAAGGGCCCGGCAGTGGGATATTCCAAAGTTCACTAGAAATGCATACTACTTAATGAGCTAAAATGGCTACTGCTTTTTCATAGATTCATGAAAACATTTGTCACCTAAATTTCTTTTATGAAAAATCAGCAAAAGTTAATAAATAGAACGAAGGGGAAGACCCGATGATATTACTGACCCCGGGGCCTGCACTGGCTCTCGACGCCCCTGACTACTACTGCTATGTTCTACATGTACATCTTAGGAATGGGCATATGATGTCGGAAAGACATTTGACAATAGTTATCTAAAATCGAAATATGTTCGAAACTGGGTTTATGAACGTACTCAAAAAATCTGTTCATAGTTTTATTGGAATATTTTTGCGACATTTTATTTAAAATAAGTTTGAAGGATTTCGTTTAAATTTCGCACAAAGCTACTCGAGGGTTATCTGATATAGTCGTCCCTAATTTAGCACTGATAGATTAAAGGGAAGGCAGCTAGTCAACAACACCCACCGCCAACTCTTGCATTACATTTTTACCAACGAAGAGTGGAATTGACTGTCACATTATAACGCTCCCATGGCTGAAAAGACGAGCATGTTCGGTAACGGGAATTCGAACCCTAACCACTGAAGCCAAGCCTAAGTTTGAAAGAAATTATTTTTGTATATTAATATAAGCAGGGATAATTATTAAGATTTATGTCATAAATACAATACCAACATAAGTATAAAATCGTAAATGAACACATACATAATCGTTTAACTTGAATTATTATTAGTTGTATTGACGATTACCAGAAAAAAAAAACTCAGTTATCATGAAATTCTTACATAACTCTGAGAACACAGTTATTGTATGTATTGGGTTTCTCATGAAATTCTTTCATAACTCTGAGAACACAGTTACTGTATGTATTGGGTTTCTCATGAAATTCTTACATAGCTCTGAGAACATAGTTATTGTGTGTATTGGGTTTCTTATGAAATTCTTACATAGCTCTGAGAACACAGTTATTATGTGTATTGGGTTTCTCATGAAATTCTTACATAGCTCTGAGAACACAGTTACTGTGTGTATTGGGTTTCTCATGAAATTCTTACATAGCTTTGAGAACATATTTATTGTGTGTATTGGGTTTCTCATGAAATTTTTACATAGCTTTGAGAACATATTTATTGTGTGTATTGGGTTTCTCATGAAATTCTTACATAGCTCTGAGAACATAGTTATTGTGTGTATTGGGTTAGTGCCAGCCTGGTTCACGTCTCAGAATCGATTTATGGAAACAAAGGCGTTTCTTACACTTATAATTCAAAAGTAAAACTGAACAAATGGTTCTTGGAAGTACTCAACAAAGCATATTTGTGTACTAAAACAATTTTTTCTTTATTTTAAATTATGCTACCATAACTTTCATTATAAAATGTAACTATTTGAATGTTTGAATTACCTAACAGACAATAACCAGTTTAGTTACTGAACATTTGTTCCAAATGAAACGAATAGAAAGAACAACAACAATAATAATAATAATAATAATACCATGAGCAAAACTACGACATGGGTATGGATAAAACGTTTTTTTTTCATCAATGGCATTCCATTGTGATAGTTTGTGTCAGCTAGAAAAAAAAAGGGGGGGGGTGATTTCCACGATTACTTTTACTCTAACTTGTCTAAATTTCCTATCTTCCATCTGTTATGTTTTGTGTAGATATATTAAACGTCAATCAAACTCTAGCTACAGCATAACAATGGTTCATTATTTTTTAAGGTAATAGTTGAATCAAAGTTTCTTCCGCTATTATAAAACAATCCCACTTTTTATGTTCCTCCTTTGGTGAACAATTCTTTTTTAAATAGCACACAAGTAGACTTTTAGCTACAGCAAAAATATTACTTACAGCTTTAGAAATACGTTCTGAAATAGAACAAGGCTGTCACTTTTTCCAAAGGTCCCCCGATGGGACAGCGGTAAGTTTACGGACTTACAACCTAAAATGCGGGGTGTAAGTCCCGGCAGATAGCAGATAACCCAATATGGCTTTGACCAAACAAACATCTTCAAAATATTTTTTAGACTTTTTTATGTCTGACACAATGCACTTTATCTATGTCAAACTGAAAAAAAATCATCCTATGTAGGTTATAGGAACTTTTAGCACCCCCTGTTAATGTCCACATTTCTATTTTTTATGGGGAACTAACTGAACTACAGTTTTCTTTATACAATGTCAACGAAAATTAGGCCTATTCAATCTCATGCTACTTACACTAGTTAGGTACTTTCTTGATGATTTGTGTCATTAAGTGGAACATTGCATCATAGATTAAGATGCTTACTGGGAAGATTTAAACATAACCCCAAAGAAAATACCAAATGTACAGCAGTTATCCTCAGATTAAATATAAACCACACGATGGAAGTTCCGTAAAACAATTCACCTCTCTAACATGAACTGATCATAATATTTTTGTTTTCATTAAAAGATAACTTAAAATACACACTCAACTGTTAGTCTGATACTATCTCATTGAAATACCGTTCGATTATACAACAATATTCACATTGGGACTTAGAAGCGTACTGTTTCGAATACTAATTGTGGAAAACTAACCAACTACTTGCAAATGGCTCGAAAAATTGAATCATTCTACTTCCAAGGTGTGAAAATGCCTCGAACACCAATATTGAAAGATAAAACGCGAACTGGAGAAAATCCAAGGAAAAGCCAATAGTGTTGCAGGGTATGTCCTCCAGTGGGAACGAATGCTAATTTTAAGCATCACATACGGTTGTATTTTGTAAATTATGAATACACATACCTGTCAATGACGAGTGGTGCCAAATCGGGAGACTTTTTGTGGAGGCACTGCAACAGCGAGTAGCGTGCGTCCTTTGGGGGGGGGGGGGGGCAGCTCCACTAGAGAATTTAGAAAAAACGAAAGGTGCACTTTGATGCATTCTGGGGAACTTCAGACATTTATTTACACTTATAAGAGTGAAATTATGTTTTCTTTTTTTTTCATTTACAGTGGGTTTATATACTAAGAGGATCAGAGTCATCTGCTAATATTGTTATACACTTTTATTGTAAGAATTGAAAAAAAATACACATATCCTGATTAGTGTTCTTTGATATTTTCGTATGTTGCACTTTTCGCATCTTTCAATACCTGCTTGCTGAGCTTGTATTTACTGACTGAAGAATCTGAGTTAAACTTGCAGTTTAAAAGGGCACATACTGTATCATACCCTATATCAGTCCTGTTCTCTGTTACGATCTCTCTCACCATTGAAAATACCCTTTCACTCGATGTGGTACAACAAGTAGACGGTATAACACAACAAAGTATAACAATGTCACACAAAATGAGTAAATATTTACTTTATCCTGGTTGGCACTCTGTGAAGTTGAATCTTGCAACTCTATTCTTTTTGTGAAATTATTAAAAAGGTTGATATCGAGAGATCCTGGTCGCGTGTCGGGAGATCTGGAAATAGGACACAATATCGGGAAACTCCCGCCGAAATCGAGAAAGTTGATAGGCCTGAATAGGAGGAAAACAGTTGTTGCAAAATTTACTTATCTGTGCTAAGAACAGTTTTTTTTGTGTTTAAGTACAAAACTATACAATGAGCTGCCTGTGCTGTGTTCACCAAGGACATGTAAACCCGATTTTTAGTGTCGTATAGATTTGCCGCTGATCCACTGAAGGGCCTACATCATATTGATTTTTGGATTTAGCACATAATATATGTTTTGATCAACAAAAACCACTTATTACATCATATGTTGCATTCAAGTATTATTAGTAAGTCAATATGTCTTTATTATCATCATTGAATGGAAGAATATAGAAGAATACGATACAGCAGAGGCGTGGCTGGGCGTTGCCACACGGGGAACGTGTCCCGATTCTACTTGACAGTGCCCCGAATCCCCAGTTGGTTTCTTGAAAAATCAGAATAGAAAATCATGATCGATATCATACTGAAATGCCAAAAATTCCCGCGCTTATGGGCCCAAGCCCTGAATCTTTTAGGCACCTCGCGACGCCTCTGCGTTACAATAAACAGTTTTTAACTTCAATCCAACATCATTTGATCAGTTATGCCATCTATAACACACTTTATGAGTTCAACCTGTATACGATCTTTGCCAAGCTTTAAAAAAAGATAGAAATTTGAGTCATAGTTGAGATGACTATTGATTTCACCCTTCATATCTAGACTAGAAATTAACTGTAGTAAGCTAAATTTAGGTAAGTTTCTGAATGATCACGTACATGTTTTGCATGTAGTTAATGGAATCTTTGTAACGCGGATGCTGAAAGGTCGTAAAGACGTAAACATGTACTAATCCTTTTGTTTTACTTAGGTAAGTGTCACATCCATCAGTAGCTATCGCATAGAAACTTATACCAGTTTGACACTGGGTCTCTGTCTCTGTCCACTTTCACTCCCCGGGGGAGAGGAGAGCCCATCCCAAATGGTGAAAGAGACATTTATACAACTTGTGGGTTTTCTCCTTTAAACAGGTCAGTCAGAATTGTCGTTGACGCAAGTAATCTATGTGTTATGAGATATCGCATTAGGAACCCTGAATTTTAAAATATGGATGTTTTTTGTTTGATTTGAATTTCGCGCAAAGATATACGAGGGCTATCTGCGTTAGCCGTCCCTAATTCAACAGAGGGAAGACAGCTAGTCAACACAGCTCACCGCCAACTGTTAGGCTACTCTTTTACCAACGAATAGTGGGATTGACCGTCACTTTATAACACCCTCACTGCTGAAAGGGCGAGCATGTTTGGTGTGACGGGGATTCGAACCCGCGATCCTCAGAGGATATATTTTGGAAATTCTCTTTACCCCACCAGGCAGTTGAAGTTGCAATGAGAAAGAGAAGCCATCCAGTTGGTAACATACATAGATACATTACTGTGAATGCAGATTTCTTTCATTTGTGTCTGTTTGTTTTTACGTTACTGTCCTTGTTTAATTTGTTAACTACATATTATTTCCCAAACGTGTTTTTTTTTTTTAGAAACGTTTGACTACCTGTTGGATATCAGTGTATCTGCCTACAACAAGCTTTAAACCTAATGAAATAACTAATATTAATGAATATTAAAAGTTATCAAAGTCTGGTTATGTGAGCTTAAGTTAGATTATTAATTTTCACACTCTTAAAAGTTATGTCTGCTTATGCAGTCCAAAAAATATTTTCTATTTTGGTCAATTTGGGTCACTAATCAGAGCAAATCAGGTAGTCAGGTATGAGACATAAACATAAGGTTTAAGATAACATTGAAGTATGCAGAAAGATATTAAAGATAGAAATTCTATATGTAAAAAGAAAGCACACAGTAACAAAGTTATTCCAACAACAAAAATAATTTGCTTATTCTATATTAAATAGTTTTATACCTACATGAGGGTAGGATGATGTATAAAAATAGAGAATAATGCCCCAAATTGATAAAGAATAGAGAATAAATGACCATTATTTGAAAGGATAAGAGATCTCCATCCAACTGCATGTCAAGTTTATTTCCTCAAATCTGGTGGCTTCCAGGTCACTCCATTAATTTGATTTCATCTTCAACTATACTAAGTTGGGTATTTTCACAGTATATTTTAATATAACATTACGACATATAATTCAAAGACAACAAGGAATCTGTTGGTTGATCTAGGTCATCCCATCCAATAAACTAAATCTTAAAATAAAAATAAAACACTCAAAGCCAGCCCTTAGAATTTATATATTTATCAAGGCATCTCTTAAACTCCTTTAAGTTTACTATATCAACCACATCTGAAGGCAACCTATTCCAAAGGTC
>NW_013665708.1:808994-813124 GCF_000517525.1 Limulus polyphemus | reverse complement strand
CCAATAAACTAAACCTTAAAATAAAAATAAAACACTCAAAGCCAGCCCTTAGAATTTATATATTTATCAAGGCATCTCTTAAACTCCTTTAAGTTTACTATATCAACCACATCTGAAGGCAACCTATTCCAAAGGTCAACAACTCTGTTAGAAACCTGTCTTAGCTGAAGATGGCACCTATCCTGCCAGAATTTATATTCATGTCAACTAGTCATATGACCCAAAACGAAATGATGCATCAACATTATAGTTTTCTTAAGAATCTTAAACACCTCACTTAAATTCCTTTTTTTAAAAGAGGAAACAATTTGTTGTTATATGACAAACTTTCCATCTAAGCATCATTCTAGTATCTCTTCTTGAAACCCTTTCCAACAATTCAATATCCTTCCTTACTCCAGTGATCTATACATTGAAATTATAACCTTTTTAGACTTGTATTCAGTATTTATGTAGATACAACCTAAAATCCTATTTACCCTGCCAATTGCAAAATCACATTGCTTGGATGACTTAATAGACTGATCAACCAGAACACCAAGATCCTTTACTTCCATAACACTGTTAAGGTTATTCCCATCAAAAATATACTCATAATTCAAATTGTGATATCCCCCATGCATTACTTTGCATTTATTATAATTAAAAACCATTTACCATTTATTCACCCAACCCGCCAAATAATCCAAATTCTTTTGTAAAGCAGTAGTATCCTCCTCACAGCCAGCAATACCCAAAACTTTAATATCATCAGAAAATTTAAATAATTCATCTATGTCATTGATGTAGATTAAAAAGAGAAAAGGTTCTAAAATCTAAGCACCGAGATACTCCACTTGTGACATTAATCCAATTTGACTGAACTCTGTTTATAACAACTGTTTTCTTTCATCCAGACACCCTTCTATCCAATTAGCCAACCTATCTCCCACACTTACATAGATAATTTAAAAAAAAATTCTTTTAGTGTGGTAACCTTGTCGTATATACTAAATTCACACTCATACCTTCAACTACATAAGTTTTAAACTCTTCAAAGATAGTCAAAAGATTAGTAAAGCAAGATCTTTCCTTAGATTTTTACCCTGTTAATTATCCAATGGAATTTTAAACTTTGTTAAGTTCCTTTGCAAAGCATCCTTTATCAGATTTTAAACACTTTTTCCATCACTGATGTAAGGCTAACAGGCCTATAATTATTGGGACAATTTTTATCACTACCTCGAAAAGAGGAGTAACAATTAGCCAACTTCTTATCTTCTGACACCTGCTGACTATTGAAAGATTTCTCCCCAAAGAAAATTGCAAGTGGCTCACATATCCAAACCTTAACCACATTATAACACTTGGGGAAATATTATGTGGTCAAGAAGCCTTATTAGTCTTTATACTTCTCAATTGTTTTATTAACAAGCTCAGAATTATTAATACATGTTTTTTTTATCCTGTTCTGATTTTAATTACACTACTGTTAAGAATTTTAAAGTGTGTTTGTAAATTTCTACTAAATGGGGCTTTAAAGAATGTTTTAATGCTCCCAGAAAATGTAAAGTCCTCAAGAGTAAGCTAGATTTGTGAATAAGTGTTGATGATCTGAATGTCTCTTGTTTTTGCTGTGAAAATTATTATTATTTTTTTTTTTGGAATTCATGGTAAATTTACATAAATTTTTACCTTTTTCTTTAGGATTTTTCATTAGATTTTTTTATATTTTAATAAAAGAAGGAGGGAAATTGCTTTAAAGCAGAAATTAGCCTTAATAAATAAAATGACTAAATCTAGCCTTGTGTAACAGAACCTGTAGATGGTTACCCTTTGATCAATAATAAGTCCTGAATGGACATTATCCATTACTTAGGAGTTTTAAGTGTTTGATACCAGTTAACTTTTGCATGTATATCGGTTTATTACTTTTACTGCAAAGAAGGCTCTCACTCCCATCCATCTAGAAAGTTTATTCTCTGCTAAGACTTCTTTGTTTGCTGTTTGACTAATGCTTATTCCACTTGAGAAAGATGTTGTACTAGCTTCCAACCAAAAAAAGAATCACTGTAAGTATTGATACCTAACCGTTTGGGGTATATATCTTATTTTCTATTTCTGAACAGCCATTGTTTATTTAAATCTTCTGTTAATTACAAAAAATTTTGGTTTTTATTCTTTAGATTCTAGTTTTACATACATATGCAGTTGAAATTAGGCCAATGAAAGAATGTAAATTCATAATTTAACCTTATAAAAAAACAGTAAAATTACAAACATTTCTGTTCAAAATGACAGAAAATAAGCTATCAGCATTATACATGTTACAATTAGCTGGAGAAAACACCACCTAGTAACAATTAATGTTGTAGTCTCTGTAAATGTGTTTAGAATGTGAAGTGGAGTTTTGTAACTTCTGATTTGGTTTAAAAAGTTACAATTTCAAAGGTAACTTAGATGGTTGAAATCAATCAGTGTATATATAAAATATGTAAAACTTAAAACTATAAGCTCTGTGTGAGACTTAAATCATTAAAATTACCTCTTCCACATTTTAAATTTGGCGTTTAATTTTGTGTTATAAAATTTTACATTTAACTTTGTTCTTTAACTCCTCTCTTTGTCTGTATTTCTATAGCCCTTACAGTTAATCACTAATAAGGAATAAGGTAATACTGTGTAAAGATAAAAAAAAACTCTTAGTTTTGGGAGCGTATTTGCTACAGAGGGGAAAAAAGGAGAGTTCAAAGTTGGGATTTTGGACAGTTATCTTTCTTGAATATTTAAATCTAACCTAAAACTGAATGAAAAAACACTTAAACCTTGTATTTCATGTGGAACATATTGGTACTGTTATCTATAATGGAGAGGTATGTGTATTTTACTAATTTTGCACATCAGTTTAGTAATACTTTGTAATAAAACAATGTAGTAACAGATAATGGCTTTTTATCTAAAGAATTTGGCATTATTAAAGAAAGAAAACCTGAGCTCTTGCTGTTAAAACGTAGCTCCTTTACTTACCTATAGATAGCAGCACACTCGTTGTACTTGTTCACCTTGTTGGTACTTGTCTAACAAGAATGAGGTTAGACTAAGTAGAATACATGTACGTTATTCAAAATAACAAAATAATGTGGTTATATATATATAAGTTTCTTTAATACAAAAGGAAGGTAGAAATATAGAATAGAAAATAAGCCATTGTACTGCTGAAGTATTTAGTGTAAGTTTTGTTCTTGTTTGAAGAAAATAAAAATTCCTGAACTTAAAGTGGAATAATTTTGTGAAATTTCATTGCTTTTAGAGGAGACTTTATATCTAGTTAAGATTAAACAAGCTATACAGAATGTGTCCACCTAAATTAGATGTATTGACTGTCTAAGTGTAAAAAAAACAAAAAACATACTAGGTAGGATGATATAATGTATTAGTTCGTCAAGAAGTTAATGTCGGTGTTTTTTACATGAAAACAAAACATTTATTAAATGAAATAGTCTCCATTCTTATCGATGATGCTTTTCCATCTTACAATCAGGTTGTTAATGCCCTGATTAAATAAATCACTTGGCTTTGAATCAAAAACACGTCGATGTCCTCTTTAACACCTTCAACGTTTGCATACGTTTTCCCACTAAGATGGTGTTGCAGCGAACGAAAAAAATGGTAATCTGATGGTGCCATATCTGGAGAATATCTCGTGTTGCGTCAAACGTGCCACATGTGGATGTGCATTGTCGTGGAGAAGAAGAACACCTTTCCGATTGACGAGTGAAGGGCGTTTCTGATGAAGGGCTTGATTTAAGCGTTCCAGTTGCTGACTATAGATCTCTGCATTGACAGTTCGCTTTGATGTCCCACCAAATGTAAAGCATCACTTTCTGCGAATGGAGTCCAGGTTTTGGGGTCGGAAGTGGTATTTGTCTAGGACTGAGCCATTGTTTTTGGCGTTTAATATTCGCATAGAGAATCCATTTTTCACCACCGGTGACAATTCTGTCCAAAAATGGTTGACGCGCCTGAAGAGACGAAGCAACGTTCATGCGTTGGAAACGATGTGAATCTGAGAGTTCGTGAGGCACCCAAACACCTTCTTTATGGAGTTTTCCTATATCCCTTAGATGTTTACGTATTGTTTCATGAGAGAC
>NW_013665708.1:806716-807994 GCF_000517525.1 Limulus polyphemus | reverse complement strand
AAAAAACAAAAACAACAAACCGTTGAGCAAACTGGCCGTTTTTAGCAAGTAATAATTAGTCCACCTGGCCATTACTCTATTTCTACAGTTTTTCTGATACCATAATTTTCTTCAGTCAGACTATTATTTTTAGTCTTAACCTCAGGTCTTAAACAGTAAAGGTTTAAGTACCAACATAAAACGTTTTACCATCCTGTCAAGTTAGCAGTTTATGGCTGTGTACAATGCAGGCCTCTACCAACATATTCACAACACTTCATTCATATGTCATAAATCTTTGAAGGGCAGTTTACAGCTTGGAGTCTCATCACAATAAAGAAAAAAAGCTTCAGTATACAGTCTGTAATGGCCGGCATGGCCAGGTGGTTACGGCACTCGACTCGCAATCTGAGGGTCGCGGGTTCGAATCCCCATCACACCAAACATGCTCGCCCTTTCAGCCGTGGGGGCGTTATAATGTGATGGTCAATCCCACTATTCGTTGGTAAAAGAGTAGCCCAAGAGTTGGCGGTGGGTGGTGATGACTAGCTGCCTTCCCTGTAGTCTTACACTGCTAAATTAGGGACGGCTAGCGCAGATAGCCCTCGTGTAGCTTTGCGCGAAATTCAACAAACAAACAGTCTGTAACATATGGGGATGTTGACAGGAAGTGCTGCCTCTACAAGGACAACTTAAGGAAATCATAAGATAGACTTCCTATTAACTTTTTAAGCTACATTCATGTAGAGGTTTCTCGGTGGATTACACCAGTTTCACTTCTTGGAAGCTAAAGAATACTTTTTAAATTATATTCTTTAAGCACTTGTTTGATAATCTCAGACTATTGAAAATAATTAGCCAATGAATTTTTATCATCAATTTCAGTATATACATAATAACAAGGTTATATGAATGTTTGCGCTGTGTTAAAAAGTGAAAGTCACATAAAATCAGGAAGGAACATACTGTTACGACAGCGGAAGTCACGCGACGCTACGAACATGCACGCTGGAGTTTTTCGAAGGATCATGAATTTGTCCGCCAACTCGAGTGTGATCTAGATGCCCTCTTTTTTAGTATATATAAACCTGGCAAAGAAAGCCAGTGGCAGATACATGATTGAGTTAACCGAACAGTAGTGACGGTGAGCCGTAAAATGTATGTGTTTTGCAGTCATCGCATAGAGCGAAGTCATCGAGCTTGTGAAACGCTGTGATTATAGCGTGTGTTATAAAAGTTGTTAAGTTTAGAGCGACGAGAAAATGTATTGACTGTGGAAATTCTGTGTATTACAAAGTT
>NW_013665708.1:792573-805885 GCF_000517525.1 Limulus polyphemus | reverse complement strand
AACAACGAAACAAAAGACGCTGCTGAAGACATGTTACCTGGAAAGGCCACTGTCAAAGAAGAAACTCCACTCGGTTTTGGAAGGGAAACAGTGAAGCCCTTCATGAAGTTACTACCACTGATGTGACTATTACCGATAATAGAACAATTCCTGATGGAGCAGATGAATCTCACGTGAAGCAGAAGCCAGTATGGAAGAAGATACGTCCCGTAAAATTAAGAGACTTTGTTGAATTTTAATTTTGTGTTTGTAAATCCTGTACATTTAGTTAAGTTATTGTTAATTATCTATTGGTTTAACTTAAGTGGCTATTGTTCGGGACGAACAACACTAAGGAAGGGGCAGTGTAACGACAGCGGAAGTCACGTGACTCTGGTAACACGTAATGAGTATCTGGAACGTTCCTGAAAGCTCGAGTGTTTGCCAGACGCCCTCTATTTTGTACATATAAGACCGGCGAGAAGTGACGATATAAATAATTGAATTGCAGACACAGAGATATAGAGACAGATAATCAAGTTAAGTCGTAAGTAAAGTGCGTGAATCGTTGTGAATTCTAGCGTGTGTTTAAGTTAAAGTGACTGTGGAACTTAAGTATACTGCTAAGTTGAATTGAGAAAGAATAAACTACTTTTATTTAAGAAAGGACTTGTATCGTTGAAGTTCTTCGGAAAGAATTTCTACGGAAAATTAACAAATGAACACAGAGACGTAACAATACTAAGTAAGTAGCAAATTGTAAACTTAGGATACTTTGGCTATAATATTAAGTAAGTAGCAAACTACAAAATTAGGATATTGTGGCTATAATACTAAGTAAGTAGTAAACTGTAAACTTAGGATACTTTGGCTATAATACTAAGTAAGTAACAAACTGCAAGCTTAGCATACTGTGGTTATAATACTAAGTACGTAGCAAACTGTATAAACTCAGAATACTGTGGCTGTAATACTAAGTTCTTAGCAAAATGTGCAAACTTAGGATACTTATTAACTGCAACAACAACTTCCGTTGGCGAGGTGTTGTTACGGCCCTATGCTCCACTGGGAGTTTACAGGAATAAAAAACAAAAGGATACTTATTATGATTATAAGAGGCTTATAATAGGAACTTAGAATTCTGTAGCTATTACACTAGAAAGTAATTTTTTTTCATTCTCCTTTAGCATGTTTAATTGGAGTATTCAAACTTCACCTGCATTAACTGTTCAAGTGTGAAAGTGATACAACAAATATGAACCAAGTTTTAAAATAATGTCTTTATTCGTATGACCATTTTTTTCACCAAGGCCTAAAGACCTCTGCTTTGTTTCTCTAAAGCTTCAGCATAATGTACCCATGTAAAATATCTTTACAATGAACATATTTTAATTGTGAACTTCTGCTCAACACTTCAGGTACCTCATCATAAACCTGTAATGAAAGCATTGCATGCTCAACTTATTATATTAGTGAAAACAGCGATATTAATATTTATGACTAAAATATACATAATATGCAGTTTAGTAATTACCTGATGCGAATCTTTAATTATCTTCATTCTGTACTATAAAGTTACTCTCTAAAAGCGTTAATTTTGTTAATTTATAGTATCTACAATATACTGGTTTGTTGGGGTTTCGTGATTGTATAACAGATTTACTTAAAACAGCTACAGACTGTTTTAACGTGTTGTGTTCAACAAATGTGATAGTAGATATTGTTTCCTGATGTGTTAAGTGTTAGTGGGTGTTAACAGTCACCTGATAACAGTTTATTGACAAAGCAACAGGTAGAGTGTATTGATATATCATGCACCGGGGTATAATAATGATGTGGATACATATCTTCCTCACCTAGTAACAGATTCTATCTTTTACATTAAGTGTTAAGGTTTAATAAAGACAGGGCCAGCTAAACTGTACAGACCAATATATATTCAAATGGAATTATAGATTTTAAAGGGTAGCATATATTTTATTTATTGTCACAATAAGCTCTTTGTTTATTTCTTGTCATTAAAGTACCTGGTGGCAATGATTTGTCTCATACAATAATACAGAAGACGTATAATAATTTTACACTAGCCAATAGCTTCATGCCACAACTTCAAACTCTCATATATGATCATAAAAATTTACATCCAGCCTTCTCAGAAACTTTCAATTAACTTTATATGTTCACTGAAACCAAAACAGTTTATATTTTCAAGTTCAACAAGTCTTAATGAACTTAAAAAGAGAGAGAGAGAGAGAAAGGGATAGTACTGAACTGTACTGGATTAAGAATTTAGAATGTGAGGATGATAAATTTAATTTTTCTTGTAGTGACGAGTTGTTTTGAGCTGGCCTTTAATAATGATCTGAATACAGAGATATCTGTATAAATAACTAATGCAGTGTTCAGGTTTGTCTGTGTTATAACATATTTACCCATACAATAGAAAAAAGCTAAGTTTGTTACTTCTTTCAGAAACTGCAAAAGGAACTGAATTTGTTAACTACTACTAAACAAACTTTTACCATCCAAAAATTATTTTGTTTTATGTGCATATCAAAATGACATCTTTACCTAAGGTGTCTAATAGATAATCATAGTTTGATGAAAAATATTTATATTCAAATTATGCAACAATGAAAACATTTGAAATAACATTATTCAAGCAATTTTGGTGTAAAAGTTAAAGCATTATTATGGTTATATGCAAAATGTGGTGTGCATTTTTTATTTATTTATAGTTAAGCACAAAGCTAGACAACAGGCTAACTGTGCTGTGCCCACCACAGGTATTGAAATCCGATTTCTAGTGTTATAAGTCTGCAGAATTACTGCTGTGCCAGTGGGAGCCTGAAGTGTGAAACGCATCAAACAAGTTTTTCATATTCTATAAGTTGTGTAGTATTTCAATACAGAGTATGTATTGTTTTATGGAAGAAATGCATTAATTCATATGAAACATAAATCATTGAAAGAAACCAGGATGTGGATAGTAGAGTTGCAGTTGAATGTTTTTACGTGAATGAAGAAAAGTTTTATTTACAATCTAAATATGAAAATTTAAGCATTCAAACTTAGGTGTGAGTGTGTAAATTTCAACTGACCTACAGTGAAAGCTAATAAGTGTCCTTACTGAAAATAGTTACATGTCAAAACCACAACATTTAATTCATTTTTAGTAATACAAGCTATCAGACTCATTCTATTAAATGTCATGATATCAGAAATAAACATCAGTTAGGAAAGGAGGATTTGCACCTCACCACAGGAATCATATTCAAACAAAATCAGAAATCAACATCAGGAGAGGTAGACTTCCATCACCACAGGTACCATATTCAAACAAAATCAGAAATCAACATCAGTTCAGTACAGATGAACATGCCTCACTACAGGAATCATATTCAAACAAAATCAGAAATCAACATCAGTTCAGTACAGATGAACATGCCTCACTACAGGAATCATATTCAAACAAAATCAGAAATCAACATCAGTTCAGGAGAAGTGGACTGGCATCGCCACAGGAATCATATTCACACAAAATCATAAAACAACATTGGGGGAAGTGGACATGCCTCACCACAGGAATCATATTCACACAAAATCAGAAATCAACATCAGGGGAAGTGGACATGCCTCACCACAGGAATCATATTCAAACAAAATCAGAAATCAACATCAGTTCAGGAGAGGTGGATTTGCATCACCACAGGAATCATATTCAAATACTTCATGTGTGCTACTGATTGTCAAATGGATTGTTAACTTTTGAAGTTGTAGTGAATGTGGGTGTTCTTTGTGTCACTGTTTAAGCATATCACTTTTTATGCACATCTTCATTGCTTAACTAAACTGCTAAATTGGAGAGTAAATATAATTTCAAAATACATTTGTATTAAAAAAAACAAGACAGTAAAGTATATTTCTGGAACATATCATGCTTTTTCATGCAAGAATAGATAATTTTTATTCATCAAAAAAACAATGTAAAATAATATTCAAAAGAACTTTCTCCCACATTTGTTTGATACTTTTCACTGTACTTATGATTAATAAGGTTAAGCATAATGGTAAATTTTTTAACATATTTAACCATTTCTCTTAATGAACTCGGCAAATAACACCAACTTTTTATTTTGTTTATATTTGAAACAGCATAGAATACAATTATATATATATTTTAAAAGTGAGCATCTAAGCACCTTTATTCAACAACTGTTTATATTATCATACAAAAAAAAACGAGGGAAAATCACTCTCAGGGGAAATATCCTATTACCTTAAGTGAGGCTTTATTGAAAACAATTTTAGTTATGATTTTTGAAAGTCCAGTTATGCATGAGATTAATGCATCCTTAAGGTTATTTTTGTAACTTATTGAGCTGTTTTGTTATGTAATAAGTAAACTATTGAAATCAAGAATGATACATGATGAACAGGATTCTTCTAAATAATAGCAAACAATTATTTAGTATACTGTATACTGTACATCAGGGCTACATTATGTTAGGGATTTTTCACATCAGTTGGCTGTGTTATATCACAACTATATATAACAATACATCAGGGCTACAATAGGTTAGGGATTTTTCGCATCAGTAGGTTGTGTTATATCACAACTATATGTACACCATACACCAGGGCTACAATATGTTAAAAGGAATTTTTCAAACCAGTGGTAGGTATGGTGTTATATAATATTACAAGTACATGTACACTGTACAACAGGATTGCACATATTAAAATAGACTATTATTCTACAACTGGGATGTAACATTACAACTATTTTGAACATAAAAATAACATCATTAGAAAAGCACTCCTATTATCCTCAATATCGTGTAACAACACAACTGTAGTGAGGATCAAATTTATACAGTCAAATGAAGATCATTCTCAGAATAGAGAAATTCTATTTAACATTACTACTACTACTCAGACCTAAAATCACATTTAAAACATGCTAGTGGACTGTGTTGTCATGTGATCACGACCAGTACTTGCCTCTGGAATGTGATCACTTATGAGCTGTGTTGGTATAGTGATTAGTGTCTATTGTTGGGGCAAGACCATCTTATGGGCTGTGTTGATATGGTGATTAGTACCTTCAATTGAAACAAGACTGCCTCATGGGCTCAGTTTCTTGGTATGATGATAAGTGGCTTTAGTTGGGGTAGGATTGCCTCATGGGCTCAGTTGGTATAGTGTTTAGACCTGTAACTATGACTAGACTGCCTCCTGTGCTGTGTTGGTTCGGTGATCAGTACCTGCAGCTGGAATGAAATTGTCTCATGGATTGTGTTGATATGAGGATCAGTGCATGCAGCTGGATAGAGAAATAATTTCACAGATGTAGTAAGTAGATTAACAGCTTATACATTTCAGCCAAAGCTCAGTGACTTTGAAGCCATCACTTAGTTTGATATTATCCAAGTTAATTCTTTGAAAAAGAGCTAACTGAATATGTGAATTTTGTGACCTGATAAACTGGTACCATATTTAGACCTACCACATGAATTTGATTAAATCCTCACTGACCAAGTGAAATTACAGAAACTATACCAAACAATTCAGGATGCTAAACATATACTTTGCACATCTATTGTATGATGTTGCATTTATACTATTTATTTGTTTTTATTTAGTGCTCATATATTTCTTAAATGGAACTGAAGGATCAGTATACATAGTAATTACATTCTTTACGAAAAACATTGTTTTAAGAAGTACACGAAGAATCAGAGGATTCCTTGTTATTGAGATTAATCATCTATTCTAGATAAATGTATTAAAATACAAATTTATAATGACAGTACATGGGATTTTATAAACTCCTTCATGGAAGTTCACTTTGGTTTTTGTTACATTCCAATATTTATTAACAAATAGACTTCTCTGAAGGAGTTGAGGCTTAGAAAAAGTTCCAGGTAACTAAGCAGGAATCTTTGTTCAATCTGAGATTTCACTCAGCAGAACCAATAACGTTGTTCATCCAGGCCCGTATAGTCGATTATTTGTTTTTAATTTTCACAATTATGGTTATAAAGTATGAAAATACAGGTTGAAATACACAGATACAGGTTATTTTTCACTAGTGTTTTGTCAAATTTCATATTATCAATAGAGAAAATAGTTAACAGTGCATATACCTATTTGTAAATGTTTTTATTTTAATTTTATGCTTGAAATGTTATTTATTATAGATATATATTTTATATTTACTTTCCTATAGAAGACAACTTAATGATAAATTATAGTAAACTGCAAGTACCTATTCCAAACTGTTCCCAAAACTTTTCAATTTAAAATATTTTTAAAGCTGTTTCTGTCAGGTTGTTTTCCTCACCACCATACTTAAAACATACTTTTATTTCATTTTGTTGGGTAGATGGAAAGACAAGGCTATTGAGTCAGTCCACAGATGGCTGAAAAAAATCCTAAAACTATTTCAAATGACATGAATGTAAAAGCAATGTATGACTTAAAAAAACAAAAACACATACCTTTATCAAACTAAAAATAAGTATTATATTAATATATGTAACACAAATGTTTATATGTCCTGCTGACAGTCGATATTTTTGTGGCAAAGAACTCTTCAATTTTACAAAATAAAGGCCCAACATGTCAAATTAAAGGCTTTTATAGACTACATGAAGAAAGTAAAGGTTGGGATACCAACTTATTTTTTTCTACATTTCAAAGGTTTCCTAGTGGGCTTGTGATCTCTTAGCTGGATCAATTAAATGAATTGTTACCTTCGTTCAAGCTAAGATTCTACTCAGAAAAATGAACTATGTTTTCATTGGCCAGTAACTAGCTAATGCATCTGAGGGGAGTGTGTAGTCTAATGTTCAGTGTGGATCTGAAGTTCCATAGTTTGCATTCCCTTACAGAAACAAAAACATGCTATGCACTTTGATGCAATGGGTGCATTATAAGAGTGATGGTCAAATCCCACTGTTCGATTTAGATTAGCCCATGAGTCGGTAATGGGTGATGTTAAGTAACTGCCTACCATCTAGTCTATCACATTAAAATTAGGGGTGGCTAGTGCAGATAATCCTGAGTAACTTTGTTTGAAAATCAACAACCAACCAACACAATGTCTGCTAGCTGTTAAATTGTCTTAAAATAAACTTAAGGGGTCTTATAGTATGGCTCTAGTGTATCCATTTGAACCCTTATGAAAAACAAAGAAGATATTATGTAAAATATATAACATTTCAGTGGTGTGTGAGCTTGAAATCAAACCTCTGCCAAAATGGGGCTTGAAAAAAAATACATTTACTGACACAAACATTTACTGATGCTTCTTCCTTGACATAGTATAAAGAAAACAAAAACATCATGTATCATCTTTAATAGAGTTTTTGTAAGTGATATATCGCAATGCAAATGTGTTAGAAAAAGTATATAACAGAATGCAAAATTTAAATTTGGTCATTTGTTTGAATAAGTAAGTTATCCCTTAACATTTATAAAGTGGGAAGTAATGTAAAATTCTACATTACTACGCTTTTTTTTGTGTTAAAATACAGGTTTTAACCATTTTACAGATGTATTTTGATAATTCTGCTATTAATTTCTACACTTAGACATATAAGTATCATGGAACAATGGTTATCAGGAATGCTATATATTGGAGAAGAAATATATATGTAAATATTTAAAGCAGTATTATTTGTCTGCCTGTTTGATGTTTTGACACCACAAATTGTGAAGATCTGGCTGAGCCACTTACAATGAAATGTGCTAAAAGAATTCAGGTATATGAGCAATTGAAGAAAAAGGTTTCAGTTTGGCAGTCTTTTCTAACTGCCAAATGAAAGTGGCATTTAATGCTACATATAGCACGGGTACCTTTTCTGATCACCTGTATTCAGTAGACCTGTATGGCTGATGATGCACATGCAAGACCATGAAGCCAGTGAAATAAATGCTGCATAAGATGTGGGTACATTTTCCATTATATTATATATAATAATACCTGGGCAGCATAAGAAAACAGAGAATCACTATATACTAATCCTAGCACACACATACAGTGTATTATGTGGTTAAGTGTTATGAGAATTTATGTGTTACCTAACATTGACGAGAAAAAGTCTCAAAGAAACTAAAAGAGATATTCCATGATTTATGTATATATATATATGTACAATAATGGGAAGGCACCACTCCATAATATTCATAATTACTGACTCACTACCCAGTTTCCATGAATGTGCACCATCAGCAAGATATCATTTCATAACCTGTCTGAAAACTCCATTGATTCATAACCCTACTTTGGTGTACATGCACTACAAGAGAGGAACCACTTAATTGTCCTTCTGGAAAAAAATTAATGTGTACATTAGGAGAGAATTATTGTTACACAGTTTGTCTTTGAAAAACTGGTAGAAAACATATACAAATGTAAGTTGGCATACAAGTATGAGAAATAAGCTTTATTACATGATCACCAACACTTTTAAAGGAAAGATATTATTGATTTATGAAAAGATTCTAAAAAGGACTAAGCCTTTCTATCTTTAGAAAACAAAACTTAACACAAATAATAGTTTCAAGCCACAGTAATATCTTTAATGCTAATTCTATATAAATCATTTTTCACCATTAATTTTTAGTAGTGTATTAACTTTAACTCTATTAATGTTTCCTACTTTTTTTTTTTCACTGAGAGTTTCCATCCCTACAGATCATTGGCACAAACATGTCTTTCATTATTAATGTAAAATTGCACACTTTTTCCTTGTGGGTCTTGTGAATTCATCTGCTTGTAAAGGTTATAATTAACACATGAAGTTTTAATATTGTTCTTTCTCACATATACATTATTTTAAGATATACACTTCAGTCATAACAGAAAGTGAATGATTGAAAAATGTTAAAAAAAACATATAGAAATCAATACTTCAAGTTATTGATACCTAGACATGACTTGGACTAAAAATCATGGTAAGTCTTCATGTTTGTTGTTGTTTTTCTGTCTATACCTTAATGGTTTCCAAGGGTTTTAAAAAAAAACTATTAAAAATATCTTTGATCATTTCATGCAAATTCCTATAAAACAAAACATTAATCATTAATGAAGAACAAAATCAAATGTTGAAATAATTGAATTCAAAATTTTTATTTAAATATTTCTAAGTGTAAAAAAGATTTGAAGAAATTTCAAATTAAAAGCATTATATGCTCACATGTTAAATTACACTTACTAAAAATAACAAAAATGTTAATGTTTTGTAAAAGAAACAATTAATATGGAAAGATTAAGAAACCATATATCTTTTTTTTTAAGCTAATGTTACACTGATAAAGGAGTTTTGTAAAAGAGAGAGAAAGGAGTTAGACTTCTCAATTACTGTAAGCCTTAAAATCTATTTACGTTATTAGAGAATAACTTGCTTGGAAAAGTTGAACATGGTTACATGTTGATCAATAATGGATAAAATTATCTACAACTCTGAACCTAGTTTATCTTCTGAGAAAAGTTTTTTCTCAAGGTATGAACACCTATTTTTCCAACAAAAATTATCAGTTTGAACAAGGCTCTGCCTTTACTTCTCCTTTGATACACAAAAAGTGGTGTCCCAACCCTTAACTCACTCTCCTTTTAGTGAGGTACAAGTGAAATGTTATCAGAAAAACATTTGTTTACAAGTGAAAGACTTTATTTCTTTTAGATAAGTATATGGGTACACGATCCTTTCTGCCCCTTTGTCAACAAAAAAAGACATATTCATTAGTATTTGTATTTTTCCGCAATGACTATATTATCATCATAATTAGAAATTTAATACTTACACATCACAAATATATCACTTTCGAACCACATATACACACACAAACATTTTTAACTTTTATTACAATTGGAGTCTTACCTATTAGCATCTTGGATGCCAAAACAAACAAATAAATCATACAAAACCTCAAATCCATCATTTCAGCTGCTGCAGCACAAACAACAAAATTTGAGGCACTAAGAGCAGGGATGTCCCAACCCTTAACTCGCTCTCCTTTAGCGAGGTCCAGCTGAATTGTTATCACAAGACGTCTATTGACAAGTGAAAGACTTTATTTCTTTTAGGTAAGTATGTGGGTCAAACACTATTTTATTCCCTGACTGCCCAGTGAACCTACAAAGGTCATGGTTACATGTACTGTCTCTATATCTGGATGGAGTCTGATGCTCCAAAGATCACTTGCCCTCGATATCCTGCATCATTGTTAGAGTTGTCACATCTGAAGTTTGTGGTTCTGTCACATGTAGGTTCTGGTAACCTGAGGTAAGAGGGCAGTGCCTGACTTTTAGTACAGCCATTGTTCTTGATAGTCTGAAAGGGTATGACTAGGGGATTTTCATCTATAGTTCGCAATACACTAGCTGGAGTAGACGATTTAAAATTTTGGCTCTTAGGCTTGGAACGATAAGCTTGGAGACCATCCTCTTGAATAACTGTCCTGTTTGGAGGTGGTTGTACACAGCCTCTACGAAGTTCACTTTCCTGCTGTGAATCTCGAAGGCGGAGTAACTTGGAGCTACCATAAGGATATTCCTCACCATCAGGTAAAGTAAGAGAAACTGGAAGGTTCAGTGCTAAGTCTGTCTGAACTGATTGTTGTCTAATCTGTTTTTCTCGCTGTATTGTCAACTCCAATTGTCTCTTGTTTTGTATACCATGTTGTGTGTAAAGCACCTAAAATCAAAATCAGGATATACTGATCTCAATTAATATTAAAGATAGCTTCTGTAAAGTTCCAATATCCAAATCATGAATATTATTTGTAAAAATGTATCCAAAGCATAATATTCTAAAAATAAAATAAAATTTGGCAATATATTTGAAGCAGAGTTCTTAAATATTGAAACTATAGTTTCTTCAATAACAACTTAAATTTTCTGTTTTCAAATCAGGGAAATTATCTTATAAAAAGTAATTATGCATATTAACTATTGTATAAAACATCTAAATTTAAATAAATCTTCAAAGTAACAAGTGTAGATTTATACATATAAATAAATACTGTAATAATAGAAATTAATTACATTTTCTATATTTTACAAAATATCAAACTATTTACACAATGATCAGATAACAGCAATTCATTCTTTTTGCTAAAAAATAATTATATATTTCAACAAATACTTGAAAACAAAAGCACAAATAAATCAATCCTCTATTTAACTTAAAGATAATTAGCTTATTTCGTTCCCAAATTATATTCATAATATAAATGTTTGTTTCTGGTATTAGTTTTTCATCTTACCCCATTCACTTTTACCTAACCCTGATTCTTTACAATCCAAGCTACTATTCAATTACATTATGTATGATCAATGCTATTCTGTAGGATGATGGAAAAATAACCATATAAGGGCTACCTCAAATCAAATTATATGCTTTCCAACTTCTCCAATTGTTGACATTAAATTAATTTGTCTGTCTAATATTTAACTGATGAAATAGGATAAAGAGTGCTTTAGAAAGGTTCTGATTACTTTATTTGTTAAACAAAAAAAGTATAGATCATTGGTGTTATAAATATCCATAAAATTTGCAGATATTTTTTCCAGATGTAATAAAATATAAATCAGAAGAATTTTTTTGGCTGATGAAAAAGCCATGCTTACCGAGTGTTGTGGTGTAGATAGGTAAAGTTGTTGTTGATGAGGCAGTGGTGCCAGAAGAAAAGCTTGGCGTCTAGATGTCTGAGGAGGTGGTCGACCCTGTCTTTCACTCCATGACCGAGCTCCCATTTTATAATGACTAATGATGCAGGTTAAAAGCCCCAGTTTTAACACTATAGCTATCACAATGATGATGATTTGAATACTGGAAACTAGAAAAGAGACAAAGAAGCAGTGTTAGAATTACCATATTACTCTAGCATACAGAGTTCTCTTATTTTGGACAATTTGGAAAATCACTCCTTTTTGTTCTTTTGGTATGTGAATGCACAATGCATTTCTATCTTCATGAAATATTGTAATAGTTATTCTAAATTTATCACGTATATATAAATGTGCAGGTTTTGCACAACACATGGTTCAGAAGGTTATTGAATTCATTTTGTTCTAGCTGCCTTTGTTGCTTTGTCATTCTTGAGTAGACAATATCTGTTCTGCTCATGGTTAGTATTGCTACAATAGTGCATTTATATAATGATATCAAAAGTAGTGTCATCTAATAGTAGGTCAGGCGATATCTATAGGTTATGACCTCCCTTATATTTTAATAGAATTGACTAACAGTGACATAAGTAGCAGACACATCCTAATAATAGTGTTATTAGATACTTGGTATATAATACTAGGATGTACTGTTTAATTTTCTCTCTCAAGATCAAAGTTTGATAAGTGAAGTTTGTCTTTCCTTTGTAAATAACAATACTCTCCTAAAGTTTGACCTGTAAGTGTAACATTAACAAATCCTTATTAAACATATAACATAAGCTGTACAAAAGAATTAACAATATAGTAAAGCAGCTTTCTTCATTCGGTGCAAATTATTTGGATTGTTTTTGAGCATAGAAGAATATTTGGGTTTTTGTACAATTGTGTCTCATCTTTGTCTCAAACTCATTCAAAGTGAGAGAACTCAGAATTATTTAGTAATATATATCTTATAGAACCTCTTGTTATTAAACAGACCTATTCCATTTATCTAAGGGAAATCAGTTTGACCTGAAAATATAACATTCTTTATTTGTGGCTTTGCTCTTTATTTTACTATATTTCAAGTTTGGTAAGAAATACATCTTCTTAGTGGTGTCTTATTTACTCGCAGAAGCTTAAAATTTGTGATTTCTGTGGGTGATGTAAAAGAATACAGTTCTCATTCTCAGTGTTTTATATCATATATTGTGCTGAATAGATATTATTTAAATCAGTGTGCACTTACTGACCCAGTAGTCTGTGAAATAATGTGTGTATCTCTTATCCAGTTACTATGCGCTGGACAGGTACTACCTATGTCTGGTATCTAATTTCTCTATTAAAGTGTTGCTACAAGTAGTGCAAAATATAATTACATACTCAACAACAGTTACTGAAAATTTAGGCACTAATGGCTAAGTCCTGATACATTTTAAAAGGTGTCTAGTTTGAAGACGAAAAGATTCTGCTTATTAACTGATCATATTGTTGCACATTCCTCAACTATTATTCTAGCATATAAAAAGGTAGACTTGTAAGTTATGTTATCAGCAAAAATTTCCTAATTACATTTACAGCACCATATATATATTGTTACGAAAGCGGAGGTCACGTGACCCTACTAACGGGTCATATTCTCGAACCTTCCTGAATGCTCTAGCGTTTACT
>NW_013665708.1:777214-792317 GCF_000517525.1 Limulus polyphemus | reverse complement strand
AACCAGTTTTATTTAAGAAAGGACTTGTATCGGTAAAGTTTCTTCGGAAAGAATTTTTAGGGAAAATTAACTAATGAACGGAGACGTAACAATATTATATGTAGAATCAATGGAGTTGAATAGAATTCAAATAAATACAACAGAAAAATACATAGTATGCTATTAAGATAATACATGTTTTCGCCTAATTTCATCACATTTGTTATAAACAAGCAAATTTATTTATAGCAATTAACAAAACGTTTAGGGTATATTTAGGGGTACACAAAGCAAACTTTATTTATATATAAAGCTCAATTTACCATTCTATTCACTACTTGTCACCGATTTATTTCAGGGAAGTCTATCCTTCATTATTAACACTGGGCAGGGATAAGTTACAAAAAAAAACTGTCATAGTTGTGTGAAATACGTAATATTTATGGTGTTTTCAGTTGTCTTTTACATACCACAGTGAATCTACGTTTACATAGGAGTTAAAGAATATGTAGTTTTGATGCTTTTAATTTATATTTCTAAATTATTATTCAAAAGACAAGCTGTTTAAAATATTCAAAATGAAGCCCAATTTACCATTCAATTCACCACTTGTCACTGAGTTATACTAGTTTTGGGGCATTCCATCCTTCATTTGTATTCCATGACAAGGATAAATCCAAAAATCAAAACTAGGCATCACAGAACTGTAACTATCATGGCCGTAACCAGCTATGGGGCAACTGCCCCGATAGTTTTTTCTGAGCGATTTTTTTTCTCTCTCCAAAATCTTTCTTAATTAAAACTAGTTTATTCTTTCTGGATACAACTTTGCAATACACAGAATTTCCACAGTCACTTTAAACTTAACTACTTTTATAAACACACGCAATAATTCACAGTGATTCACACAATTTACTTACGGTGCCTACTGCTCGCTTGACTCGATTAATTTTCTTCAATCTATCTCCCGCTTATATAGTAAAAAGAGGGCTTCTAGAAAACTTTGGGACATTCGTGAGGTTGCACGCTAAGTCACGATCCTTCTATAAACCCCAGCGCGCATGTTCCCAGAGTCGCGTGACTTCCGCTGTCGTAACAATATTAATTGCGGACTGTTGCATATACAATGGCTGAGTAATAGAAAGAAGTGAAAAAAAGGGAGTTGCTCAAGATGTAAAAAATGGAGGAGGCGAATATACAGGGAATACCCAATGGAGTCATCAGACGCAAGAGTTAAAAGTAACCAAACTTAGGAAGGATAAGTATGAAGTTTTAAGTCTACTACAGGTACAGTATTATGGTGAGGATCCAGAAGACACATCGAGCATAAATTGATAAGGTGTTTAACAGAAGGTACTACCTTTCTCGGAGGAATAAGTATTATCATGTAGAAAGTTAAAAAAAAAAGTCATGGTGCAGTTGTTATTGTGTGAACGCCTTTACAAGCTGGCGAAGCATAATAATAATTATACATGTCATAAGACATTATTATTAGACCTATCATATTTTAAAATTGCATTCTTTATCAAGGCCTTGTTGTAACAAATGGCTTATATAAATAGTGTTTCGACCACTACCGTGTTTGGTGTATACCCCAGCCAGTGCCGCATTTTTACCATGAGGCAACTGCCTCAAGGCCTCCACAGTGCGTTCGTCGTAGTAATGTCAGATTAAATCCGCTAGATTATGGCAAAGGTAAAGAAGTACAACAGAGTCCAAGAGACACTTCAGAACTTCCACTTTCATACTTATCATCGATCGTCTTGAAAACAGAATTGAGGCTTATTCTCATCTGGCTGAAAATTTTGGTTTATTGGATGATCTAGTTTCTCTAACTGATAATATAATTCAGGGAATGTCAGATACATTACTGAAACTTTATTCTGCTGATCTGGAAGGGTGTCTCAGTAATGGACTTATTCAATTTAGAAAGGTTGTGGAATTATTTTTAGAGGAAAGGAATAATCATGGTGATGTCAGTAATGCTCATTTCATGTTTCTCCTTATTTATAAGAAAAATCTCAAATCATCCTTTCCAAATGTAGAAATTATTCTTGTGATTAATTTATCACTCATGATATCCAACTGTTCAAGTGAAAGGTCTTTTTCAAAGTTGAAGTATATCAAAAATGATTTTCACACAACAATGACTCGAAAACGACTGAATTGTGTTCCTTTAATGTGTATTGAAACTGATATACTTCGTGGCCTTGATTTTTCAGATATATTAAATAAATTTACAAGTTCAAAACAACGAAAATCTTAAATTTTATTTTTATATTGTAAGTATGTGTAATAAAATATGTATATATAACTTCTTTTTTACTATTTCCAAAATATTATGAGTTTAAACAGGGTTAAGGGGCTCCACAGGTCTAAATCCGGACCTGATCTCAGCCGACCTGAACAATTCTGAAATGAGTGAAACGCGTCGTAGTAATGGAGATTACTGATATAGTGTGGTTGGAACACTATTACTATAATACACTCTTCTAAGTCTTGAAAATCCCCAAAGGATTGGAAAAATAATATAGTGTTTGAAATATAATAAGCCTAATATCATTGTATTATTACAAGTATAATCATGTTGAAAACTTGATTTAATCAGTGATAAAAGTTAGTGCTTGTTTGTTTGTGTTTTAGTGTAAAGCTACATTGAGCTATCGGTTGTGTCCACTACGGGGAATCGCACCCCCAGATTTTGGCTTTATAACTTCATAAACTTACTGCTGTCCCAGCGGGAGACTAAAGGTAAGTAAGATGTGATAAAAGTATAATAATTTCAGGTAGGATAAATATACAGAGACGGGTTTTTGCAGGGGAAACACGTCGAAGATCATTCTTCAGAAAAGACTTCACACACGTTGAAAAGATGTTTCAATGGAAAAAAAGAAGCATCTTTGGTGGAGGATGAACTGAAGAGTTTAGCAAGTTGGCAAGGATGACACTGTGAGTCTGGAAGCAGCGTGCGATATATTTGATTCGAAACTTCTTAAGATGATGATGAAGAACGTTGGGAAATGTGATGCAATCATATATCGAAACAGAAGACTGGGCTCTAATAGTGTTAATTACATTTTATATGTATGTTGTGACAAGATGGTATATGACAACTTGTCTTATTTCAGTTATGGAATGTTATAGGCTACTGCAATATGAAGCATGATAACAAGATGGTACATATCAACTAGTCATATTTGTGGTATAGTCATTCTAACTAGTCTTGAATCTGGCATGGACTGTTATAGACTACTGCAATAGCAAGTATGATAACAAGATGGTACATACCAACTAGTTTCAATACGGATTGTTATAGGCTACTGTAGTAGCAAGTATGATAACAAAATGGTACATAATAACTAGTTTCAATAAGGATTTTTATAGGCTAATGTAGTAGCAAGTATGATAACAAGATGGTACATAATAACTAGTTTCAATACGGATTGTTATAGGCTACTGTAACAGCAAGTATGATAACAAGATAGTACTGAAGCATTTGAGGCATTTTATCGAAACTACAAATGCTTATAGGAGAGAAAATTGACTTTTCTATGTTGACTGAGATGTGTTACCAATTGTGACATCATTACAATATCATAAGTAGATACCGGCGGTTCGTCTCGTTTGTATAAACAGACGCGATCGTAGCAGAGAAAGGCTACAGAAAAGTTCATGTTACTTGCACAAACTACGAAAGTGAATTGATTAACTAAAAAGAGCGATACATGCATATAGGCAGCCAGTTAACAGCTTCTGACCATATCCAATTACTGTACAGTTATGGTTTTGGGTCAATGAATCACCAAAATTAAACCAATTAGACGAAGGACCTATTTGTGGACTGGATATGTAATGCTACTTGACGAATCGTAATAATAAATGGAAATACGTATAAAACGTCAAGTTCTCGGGACCAAAATCAGTTCTCCTCGGCGTTCCTGAAGTCAGTCAAACTCGTACGAGTTTTCCTCGGCGTTTCTTGTGGTCAGACGAACCTGCACCAGTTTTCTCCGATAAATCGAGAATTCAGACTACTTTATACCCGTTAGAAGACGAAGATGGCTGTTTTTCAACCACTTCACCACTCTCAGTAGACAAACTCTGTGTAAGTATCGAATGATAACCTTTCTAGTCTAACAACATATAGCATTTAATGTTCCTTATATAAAATACTAGAATGTTGAAGGAAAGTTCACTTATAAGAAGTTTTAAGGCAGATGTCTAAATTGAGTTATGTCTGAACATATTTCACTCAATAGTTTATCAGATAATTTGTTCACTATAGGGTTAGAATTAATGAATGCTATAGAAGGGTTAATTAATGAGCAATTACATGAGCGGAATGAAGACTTTGATATGTTTGATGTAGAAGTATTCGGTGCTTTCGATATCAATCAAAATTCAGATAATTTGGATATGGAGATTGAATAATATATGTTTTGTTGTTGTATTATCAGACTGTGCGTCAGTTCCTTTATTCCAAATGTAAATTCCTCTAGTTGGTGGCCTGTGTGCTCACTCAGCTACACACACGACTGTCTTCCTGGATTTTTAAATAAATTCAAACACTGGCCCCTTCACTGGACTCACCTGTTACAGTACATACCAACTAGTAACAATAAGGTCTGTTAATAATATGGTACATACAAGCTGTAGCCAGATCTGGAAGTGAGGGGGATCTTTTTAATCCAAAGTGGAACTCGTTTCGTGTGTAACCATAGTGCCCAGGAACGAAAAAAAAATCCTAAATGTGTAATAGTTCCTTTATTATTACTGCAACTATACATTTCTAGAAAATTACCTCTGATAAGTATGAAAATGTTATTTCCGCGCTGTGTGCACAGTGTTACAAAAGCAATTATATAATAAGAGGCCATCATCAAAGAAAGGGAAAACAAATGTTAATAGGCAAGCGGAACTCCGGCGGGAGTTTGGGGGTTCGTTCGCCCCCCCCCCCCCGATACGGGCTTGTACATACTAGCTAGTCTCAATAAGGCCTGATAATAAGATGTTACATACCAATTAATATAATTTAGGTTAGATTGTTATAACTAATAGGCTATTCCAGTAGTAAATATGATAACAAGTATGAATTCTCGAAATTTTAAATTCACAAAGCCAAAAGAAGGCCAGCTGTCGAAAGCTATACGATTAGTTATATGCTTATCAATGGATATATATCGTCACATTGAGCGAAGCATATACCTACAACACACATTCGGGTACTGTATTACGTCATGATGGTGAAGCAGCATTTTAACAATGTACATCCTATTGTAAAAAGAAAGTTGCATGCATATCGAAACAGATAGTTATCAGGCAGGCGGTAGCACTGCCTATCTAGGGATGGCTCGGAATGTTCATCGAAATGGTATTTTAAATACCTCCTAAATAGGTCATCAAAACTTTACAATACCATACAGTGTTTCCTTTTATGGCAATATCTATGTATTCACTAAGTCACAAGTTCTGGAAGGTCTGCAAATATTATCGCATGATAACTCAAATATCCAAACAATGGTGTCAACCAATTTCACTGAGGTGACATATTTTCAAACGGAGTATCCGCTTTTATAAGGATTATTAATAACTAGTAGCAATTTTAAAAAAAATCATAATTCTAGTGTCAATGATGTTATCATTACCCCCTTGAAGTTAGCTTTCTGACAGAAATGTGGTGTTCCTTTAAAAAACACAAGTACAGGGTGAAACAAGAATTACCAGCCAATAACAGATAAACAATAAATATTTATTATTTATGTTAATAAATGTTAGTATTTAGTTAGTTGGAACCTCGTTGTATTTAGAACTTAGTTATAAATACAACCTTCCTATGTCTATTGAAACACTGCATTAAAAAACAAGTAAAGAAAAAACTTTTCAAAAAAGGAAGTAAATGTAGGGATGGCTAATATCAATCCTTCAAAAACAAGTAGAGATGGCATTTGCATCATCCCTGCATAATAGCAATGACAAGAATTAACATGTAGCAATATATATATATATAACTATTCAATCTTAATTGAGTTTAATTTATCCTTTTTCTGTTAACATTCCACTACACTGTGAGCTTGTGCTGTTATGTAGGGATGATGCAAATGCCATCTTACTATCTTGTTTGAAAAGTTTTTTCTTTACTTGTTGTACATTAAAATGAAGAAAAAGTAGTGAGTGCATCATACTACGAAGAGAAAATGACAAGACTGTAAATCGTATGAAATTGTTTTGTATATCGCTATAAACTGAAAAATGTATGCTGGTCACAAGAATGACAAGAACGGTGTACATAAGGTGAAAAGGAACATTGACTACAACATCGTAACACGAAGATTACATGGTTTCAATGTTAGAAATGAAGAGAATTAGTAAACACCATAAAGAGAAGATAATTGATTTGTACACCACAAGGTGAAGAGAAACATGGACTACAACATTTATCATTTTTAGCAGGATAGTACAGTTTTCCATTAGTGCGTTCTGGAAAATTCGAGACATTATATGGAAACAATAACTGTTCTGTTTTTTTTGTGTTTTTTTTTCATATATGACCTGTAACATGTCCGTGTTTTGTACTTTGAAAAATATTTACAACAAATACATGCTAAAACCACTCCAAGCTGTAAATGCTTTTCCATCGTTGTCTTTACTGACTGGATACCTTATGGTGAGGAAGTGAAGACAGCATCATAGCATTGAAGCAATCTGATATATATATATATATATGCTACAATATAAACATCAAGTTTGATGAAAACGTCGTGGCATAAGCTACGATAAGTATATTATAGTCAGGAGAAATGATAATCAACATAAATAGGGAAGTTTTGAATTAGAACATGCATAAAAATGTATAACAATAGAAGGGTAAGTATAGAAACATAAGATTAGTTTAGGAATCATTACAATTGTAGAGTACATTTGACAGTCCTAAACGTGTTAATGAAGTCTAACGCGTTGACAGCTGAAGGTTTAAATAAAATATTACTAAAAACACCAATTCAACACCTTAATTTTATCATTACTATATTAGAATTCGCAGACTATAAATTATTGACTTTGGCTACATATTCAATATACGTTCAAACAAATCCATTAAAAACAGTATCGTATAAATTGATACTTGAAACCGTTGGTACCTGGTGAAACTCCATAATTACAGAATTGAAGAAAAAAAACAAAGACAATTGTACGTTTTATAAAAACTTCATTTATTGACGACCATGGTCTCGCCAGTAAAGACATCATCATCATCATCAGATACTTTCACTGGCGAAATCAGGGTAATGAATAAATGAAGTTTTTGTGAAATGTACAATTGTCTTTGTCTTCTTCTTCAATTCTGTAAGTATCGTATAATATTCCTACAAAATTACTTTGCAAGATGTGGATGCATTGTCTTACAGAAAACCATTATGTATAATAATATAAAAAAGCCTCTACGCAATGGTTTGAATGTCACTCTGCTGAGCCCGAAGTTTCTGTACAATAAATCTCTTAAGCAGAAGTTCAAGTTAACCTTTCTTACACCTGGATTCTCTTTAAATTATTTTAGTTCTTATTATTCGATATAATGTTTACCCTAACTGAGAAGTTTCGGTAAATAAAATGTTCTCATCAAAAAAAAGAAAAAAAAAAGTAAAGCAAGCTCACCATTTCATTTCTGGATTAGGTTTAAAAAGGTTTTACTTGACGTTACTTAAACTTAGGTATTTCTAGCCGTATTGAGGATGCTGAAGTCTTACAGAATCACTTGGAGCAATTGGTAAATTGGAGAAATGTTTAGCAAATGAACTTCAATTATAGTACGGTCATGCATTTCGGCTATCATAGTGTTGAATCAAACGTTTAATATAGAAGGGAATCCACTCAATAGTATGAGTGGATGATGACGTCACTAAAACTATCGAAACAATTGCTAGTAGTAAAGGTAGAACATAATTTGTATGATGTATTTAAAGATATGGTACATTATGTTACATTATAAGTCAAAAGAGGTAATTGTCCTTCTATAGAAAACACTAGTTAAGTCTCGCTTTTAATACTTTGTACAATTTTAGTGTTCTTCTCTAAGGAAAGATATTAACTTATTGGAAAGGGTTAATAAAAGAGCTACAAGTATGATTCCTGAGATGGAAGGGTTATCTTAAAGGGATATGTTAAAATAACCTTTTTCTTAGAAAATAAAGGCAAGAGATGATCTTATTGGAGTTTACAAGATTATCCGGAGGATAGTTAGGATTGGGGCCTATAATTTATTTGTGCTTTATCCTGTTAAAAACGACATAAGTTTAAGATTTGGTAAAGACAGGCTTAGGTCTAGGTAAGAATATTTTTTCTAACAGGGTAATTGACTTATAGAATGAGTAGCCCTTGAGTTGAAGAGGGAAATCGATAATTTCCTAGAAAACAAAGGGTAGGTTGAAATTTTTACTTTTTTAAGTTTTGGGTGCACAAGGACCAAATGGTACCTTGTTGTTCATACGTTATGTTACGATTTCAGTTTGAAGATTCTCAGTATAAAAACTGTTTACCCTGATTTATAGGAAATTGGTTCAGAAAGTCATCATAACAACGAGAAAATTCACTGTAGCATAGACCATAGTTAAATACAAAGTATTTTAAATGATTAGGTGCCAGTCGGTATCACACAGTCAATATAAACATCTTTGGAGAAGAAATGCTCACCGAGTTCAATAAAAATACGTAGGCCATTCATGATTGGATCGGTCCTAATAAGATTTTCCTTGTTCTTCAGTACCGTCCATTAAGAAAGTTTAATTCAAACATTTCAATTGCTTTTTTACTTTTGATTAACTCAGCTTACGTTATTTCATTATAAAATTAGAATTAATTAACATAAAAATTCGTCATCACTAGAGACATATATTTGCATTACCTTTTATTCATTTATTTTTGTAGCGATCTTAACTGTCTTCTTTACACCATAAAACTTGGAGAGAATGCTGAAAAGCTCATAATTTGAATATGGCTGGACTTGTTCCAGTAGTTGCATTTCGGGCTGTGTATCGAAAGGCCCAAGGTTTGAGCCATATTATGGATATGCTGCTAATTGTGTTTCTCACTTTCGACTGTGTGGCATTATAACTGTGGCAGTCAATCCCGCCATGCGACTAAGAGTAGCCGCGTGGGCGGTAGGTGCTGCTAACTAATTGCCCTCCCGCTGTTCATCAATTCTAAGTTTAACGGCGGCTATGTTGGAACCTTAAAGATCTCTTAACCTGGCTTCTTGGCTTATATGTCGCATAAGGTGCTGTTCAGATTGAAAATACCCAAACTATTGTCTAAATACGAACTGTCAACGGACGAAACGTTATAAAACGTTTATATCACACCGTCAAAATATATTAAACTAGAGGGGCACTCAGTAGAGCGCATACCTCCGCCACGCAGCGTTGATCATATTCGGCTCTCAATAAATACGAAAATATATTTGTATATCCGTCATTATCAACGGACATGACCATTTTTGCCAGCACAATGAGGAATAATATTCTACATATGTCCACCGAGTTTCGTCAAAAATCTGATCACTTTTGACTGAGTTATAGAGCAAAAATAGTGTGAAAAATCGGTCCCCATGTTAACAGATAGGGATTTTTTGGATTTTCATTACCTTGCTGTGACCTTGACCCTCCAAAAACCAATCACTTTTAAATTGGGTCATAGTTCCAAATGTATACCAACTTTCGTCCAAGTCCATTCAGCCGTTTTCGAGAAATCTTGCTGACAAACACACACACACACACACATACAGATGTGAAAACATAACCTCCGCCACTGAAGGCGGCGGAGGTAAAAATAACAATAACATTGTAAATGACGAAACGATTTAAAGTGTTTATAAAATCCAACGTTGGATCTATCAGAGACTTCTTCCAAAACAACTAGGTTGGCTTTGAACAATAAAGATATCAAAGATATTTAAAGTTACACCTGTGTTGTCTATGAACAGTGAAGATGCTTGAAATCAGGGACGGTCTTTACTGGATGGGGTGAGGGGGCAGGTAGTTAGTACTTTGTAGCCCCTTGATGACTGCTGTGGGGTCAAATGTCTCCCACTGACCCCCGCTAGCGCCGTCCCTATTTGAAACCTTTAAAGTTTTATTTATTTAAGCCAATAGAACTATTAGACTGCACACAACTGTAAGTTAGATAAGCAATATTATTTAAAAACATGTTATACTCGTAAAACCTAAAGAACACAGCTTACCTTATGTCTCTGAGATTAAACAGAGGCTGGTAGCTCTTAGAACAAAATATATAAGATTTTGCACCTAGTAAGCCTTTATTCTAATTGCTGCTATATCAACATCAGCAAGTTTCCGCTACGTTACAGGTGTTAAAATCCTGATGTAGAAACTCTAGTTACCCTTACTCTCCAACCAGTCAAATAAGCCACGGTATTGAGCGAAAGGCTTCGTCAGCATTGGATAAGGCAGATGTGATGTGGTTGTCATATTATAACACATTTTACTTTACTTTCACTTCTAAGATCTTAAAATCCCAGTTGCTGCGGCAAATCAGATTTGACGCATAGAGCAGTTAGATTACAAATTAAAACTGATTCGAATCAGAAATATTTAGTTTACTAGCAGGTAAGATGAACTATACAACACCACTTACCTTGCCATAACGAGGTCTGTTGGGAACTGAAGCAAGCATTTCTCAGGTGTGACAAGAAACCACGCGCCGTGAGCCAGACACGACGTTGATCAATACAGCCGTCTGCGGCCACGCGTATGTCTGGGATAGACGCGCCTACTATTATCGCGGGGGTGTAATGGTTGTGAGTCAGCGTATGAGCTAATAAGAGGTGAGTTATTTCTTAAAAACAACAACAAAAAACATTTTTACAAGGAAGAAATTGCTAGGTTCCAGGATGTTCCTTCTTTTCCGTGTTTTTCTTTTGTTCTAGCTGTAGAATGTCAAATGAAAAGTCAACAGGTGTGTTGCTTGTTTTAAGCACAACTTATATGCTAAGATACAAGAAACAGGTCTAAAGATTGAAGGAAATACACGGTTTTCGTTTAGACCCACTAAATTTAAACTGTACCCTTTAGGTCTGAGGATTATCTTAGCGCCTGCTTCGAAAGATAGAGAGTCAAATTTAGATTAGTATAAAACCGAATTTAATCTAACTAGGCAATCTTTTCAGTGTTTATACTATTAACTAGCTTGAACTTTACCTCTTACATTATATCATGTATCATAAACATTTCCCACAAGCTTTTTTTAGTAATTTTCCTTTTTAGTACTTTATCTTACGTCAGCATTATCGGGCTTGAGTAATCACATCCTATTTCATAACTTGTAATGTCTTTGTCACCCGTAACTGGCTGTCTGCAAAGCTTCCTCCCGCGCATAAACAGAGCTTACGTCAAGAAATTCTTTGTACGTTACGAACTATGCCCTTCATCATGATATAAGTACAGGATGATTAGAAAGTAAATCTCCTCATTTAAAGTGATGGTATCTTTAAAATACGAATTGTTTTAAGTGAGCTAATTCTCAACAAAAACGCACTGAGAGTTATAAGGTTCATTCACTTCAGTTTGGTACAGGGTGTTTCAAAAACTGTTACCGAAGTCGCTCAGTATCCTTTTTTCCTTTTCAATCAGCATACCAAAAATTCCAAAATTAAGCAACTGTAAGTATTGTCTGTTTGGGAAACTGTTCACTGATCCTTATAATATCTGCATATCACCAATCTCGGATGATTCAAAAAAGAATAAAAACAGTTTGAAAGTCGATTTATAGATATATATAGTAAAACACGAACCTCGTAGAAACTTCTCTGAAGAAAACTTATAATTCTCAGTATGACTGGTGAAATTGATTTCCACTGGAACAATGTTTAAGATGTAGTCGTTTTAAATATGGAAGTTTATTTATAACTACTCTGTACATGCACAGTGGTGAATAAGGAACATCAACATCTAAATTCTGCCACGGCTACTGTTACATTAAACAGTAAACCATATTACTTAAATTCCAGTAGTAACAAAAAGAGCGTTGGCTGCTCAAATAGACAGCTCTCGTATCAGATTTGTGGACCTAATCACACTAGCTTTCTCTGCTTTTTTTTCACCTCAAAACCCAGTCGACAGAACAATTAAATCGACGCTTTTTTCTCACTTAAAAAATCCCTGACAAAATGGAACTAAAAATACACACAAGTTTAACGGTTTCAAAGCGTTCCTTCAATTTATCGAATAACACAGGCCTGCGAATTTAATCTTCATAAAATCTGTTTTGGTTTTAATAACTGAGGTTAAGTAAGGAATTTTTACAAATCGGGAAGAAAAAACTTACTTAGATCAAATTATTATTTCGTTTACCACAATGAACATTTCTAATTATAATGTTTGTTAACAAAAATACAAACAAGCTGAAAAAAAGGGAAGAACATTGATGTCAAAATAATATGCATCCTCATTCATCCTGATTTTTATGTGTGTGAAATATACATCTTTTAGTCTAAAAACTACGTGTTGTGGTCTTTCTTTTATGTATTGCGCCTGGAACATCTCGTTTCAATGACCAGCAGTAATCAGCTATTATGTTGATGTTCCACCTTCCCTGATACATCCTTTACATTTCCATGATGTCTTGATGAAACCTTTTCCCTTGTTATTTGCTGACAGCACCGATATTTTCCGGGAACTAGTCACTATGTGAGTGTAAGAAATGAACTTCCAAGCTCATATTACAACCCAACTTTTAGAATTTATCGAGGATGTTATTGACAATATTTTCGTAATTTGGGTCCTTGTTGTTTCCTAAACAATTTTCAATAACATCTTTAAAGTCAACCCACGCTTCTTTCCTCATTGTCCTTTCGAACTGTTCATCCGAAGTCAATTTCTTAATCTGATGCCCAACAAAAATTATTTTTCTTCTTTCTTCGGAAAGAGCTGGGAATTGTCTACATAGATACTTAAAACAGTCGCCATCTTTGTCTAAGGCCTTTACAAACTGCTTCATCAAGCTCAGCTTTATGTGAAGTGAAGGTAATATGACTTTCTTTGTGTCAACCAAACTTTCACGTTCAATGTTTTTCGATCCTGGTATCAGGCTGACTCTGTGTGGCCATTGCTTCTTAATCCAGTGCTAATTTCATGCTCTGCTGTCCCATTCACACAAAAAACACGGAAACTTTGTATAACCGGATTGTTGACCCAACAACCTACAAAGGACTTTTAAATTTCCACAAAGTAGCCAACAATGTTCTTTCTATTTAAATTTATTATGAAATTCGAAATCTCCCTACGTTTCCTTCAAGTGAACCGAATGAGCAATAGGTACAGATGCATATATGTTTCCATTGTGAAGGAGAACACCTTTTAGACTTATTTTGGAGGAATCAATGAACAATCGCCTCTCACTTGGTTCATAGACTACAGCTCCTAGCATTGGTATTAATTCAGCAATATTGTTGTAATAAACCAGTGAACCTTCTTGCGAAAAGTATGGTATAAACTATTTATCATGATTTCTATATCAGTAAAATGTTGTCCCTGGAGAAAGTAAGTTCTTAGCCTGAAGTCTGGACCCAAAAATCTCCGAAAAACCTCTGAAAGACCCAAATCACTCACCAAATCATTAAGTTCATTCACTTTATGTGAAAAGTTATGGTTCACTAGACATTTCAGGTTGAAAACAATCCCTATCATCATTTCTACTGACATCAGATTCAGAATCAGATGAAACTGTATCAATAGTCTCCGGTGGAGTAGGTACAGGTACATCAGGTCCATGAGCAACAGGTCTTATAGCAGGATGAAGGTTCGGATAAGACATTTTCTTTTTACTTCGGGTGTTGTAGCCTTGCACGTTACATGAGCAAAAATAGCATTCAACTCCGTGGTTTCTAGGCTCACATCAGACCACTGAAATTCCAAAAGGCCTAGACTTTTTCTTACCTTTAGTCTATTGTCTCAACTCTTCGACACAAGTGGTGCAAACTTTGTACGGAGCCCATGATTTGTCTTGATCCTCAAGTTTTATTCCAAAATACGCGTAATACGCTTTTTTTGACGAATTCTGTAATGTTTTTCCTTTGTTTCTTTACAACAGATTTACCACAGATATAACAGAATATGTTTGGGTCATTTACACAACCTCTTGTTGCTATAGTGACGAATAAATAAAAGAAAAATGAAAAAACTAATGTCAAAGTGCACACACAAACAAATACAACCCAGAAATGACACGTCATGCGGCCTGGTAACCATTTATATACTAGCAATGTGTTTCTCGTGGGTTCTAGAACGATTGATAAGACTCGCACGTCGCGTTTGGTTTAATGGTTGTCAACATTTTAAACGTAACAAAATGTGGCCCGAATTCAATGAAAATGATTCACTTATGTAAAAGTACACACGACGTTCTGTGAAAAATCTGTACGTGATGGAGAAAAATGGATATCATTTTCGGACTCAGCGTACATGAATTATTGCAGAACATGTAAAAATGTCAAGACAATAAAACCATCGCAAGCCTGTGTAATTAGTCTAAATCATAAGAGTACTAGCAGATGCGTATTGAAACAATTCAACAGTTCAATCTCTCTCTCTCCACTCTATCTCAGCAGAAATATACATTTGCTAGTATCGGCAAAAATACCAATGTACGGCCCTCTCCATAATCTCCAGAGTTGCCGCATGCTCTAACATACTAAAATCACTTTTGTAGGTTTGAAAGGCTATCTTTCGTGTTTCTTTCTTTTTGAAGTTAATTTGATAGTATTACTTTTCTCTATTATACATAAATACAATGCGCCACGAATAACTCGGCCGTGATATGGCCGCGCTTTTTTTATATTACTAATTTAACAACTTACTACTTTTTACGCTTTCTATTGTAGTTGTGTAGTCTTTTTTTTTACACTGTTGCTAGTACTATACATTGGTTTCTGTAGTTCTTTTTTTGACATTATTGTTACCCGGCATGGCCAGGTGGTTAGGGCGCTCGACTCGCAATCTGAGGGTCGCGGGTTCGAATCCCCGTCACATCAAACATGCTCCCCCTTTCAGCCGTGGGGGCGTTATAATGTGACGGTCAATCCCACTATTCGTTGGTAAAAGAGTAGCCCAAGAGTTGG
>NW_013665708.1:763879-776387 GCF_000517525.1 Limulus polyphemus | reverse complement strand
TTGTGAATGATTAGGCGCGTGTGTTTATACCACTGTTCATTCCGTGAATGGGTTTTATCTAGATGTAGTCTTACTGTAGAAGCGCAACATATGGATACTCATTACATTTAGGTACTAACGAGAAAGTCCGTTGCTCTGGAAAATCGTAAGTAATAGTGTCATATGCTTCGTTGGTTGCGTTGATGATTTCTGGAGAGTCTCGAAATTTATAATAAAGTGGTTAAAGATATTACTTACATCAGAAATGTATACGTACATATTTTACCGTATTTCCAATTACCAGCGCTAAATGTTTAACAAGCTTCGAGAAGGCAGTTTTTTTGTGGTTGTTTCTTTACACTATTACACTAACACTATAACGAAAGTCTGCATGATGTGAGTTTCTACAACCGTTGAGTTTATCAGACTTCTTAGACGCAACATGTCTTAGTGTATCAGAAGATATTTTAACGTAGTACTAAAAGTACGATGTGCAGTTAGATTTTTGCACGTAACTAGCGGAGGGCTTCAGAAACACAGAATTTACTATGTATAATAATGGACGCTACAATGCGATGTAGATTTTGGCACCATTACATACAATTTTGCTAAATGATTCATGAACGTCTGACATACCTAAGTACGAATGATCTTACTAGCATTTTGATTATGCGCAAAAATCGACTTTTGCATCCCAAAAATATGTAAATAAATACGTAAAATAATGCTCAGCGCCTTCTGGGGGGACGTTACAATTTCTTAAATGCAATTATTTCCCCGTCAGTAGACAGTTCGAGTAAAGCTTCTCGCACGTCCACTTTTGGCAGGCGAACTGCCCCTAACCAATTATCACTCCGTTCATCAGTTTAAAAGCATAATCAAAATATCAGACGTGAAAAGCGAAGGCCTATCATCCAGGACAATGTGCCGCCTTATGGAAACACTAGCGACGATGTTACTATTGTTAATTAATTTAAAATTATGGATTGAAATACCAATATCCCATATGCTAATAGAGTTCCCCAAATTCCGAGTTTATAGAAGAGAATCCCTAAATATTATCTAGTTTTCTGTAAGTTTTGCTACTCTACCCACATGTAAAGATATTTCTAATCAGTGTCGTTTTTCCTTGGTGAAGCTTCATTAAAAGCCATTAGAAAGGTGCAGATTCCTTAGATCTAAAAACTATATATTGCCAGAGAGCCGTGCCATCTTCCATTTGAACAGCGTGGACTTAGAAATAAAACAATTATTATTATTTTTTAATAGTTAGCGAAATATATCTCAGTGATTTTTGTCCAATGAAATGTTTTTTGAGACTTGAATAGCAGGTGAACTCTCTTCGTTACCACATGGAGCTAATTAAAACGTGACAGAGACACAACACCTCACACTGAGACAAATAAACTGAAGGATTTGAAAACTTATCTAAGAAGTAGTTGTCGCGTCAAAGTGGTAAAGGTATCATTTGCACTTTCATGCTGACAATCAATAATTTTGCGGAGTTCCTGCTGGTATTTATTTTTGACTGTTTGGATGTAATTCACGACTTGAGTCAAGACATTAATTATATCTAAGAGCCTGAATAAGACCCTCAGTTGACATCTCTGGGTGTCATAAAAAACGAAAGTTTTTCCAAATATTTCACCCTTAATTACATATGACCGACCAACATAACGGTCATTCCGATAGCCATCAGTTGAGTGATCTCTCCTGCACTGTAGATAAATTTGAAATGCATGAGATGATCCTAGTTCAATGTTTATTAACAAAATAAAAGCCAAATTTTAGTTAGCAAATATTATATGATAGGAGATACAAAAAACAAACGTGAACATGCAACCATGACAACTAAATCCAATAAAGCTTTTTAAACCATGCAGTACCTGGCACTGCTGTCATTACTTGTTTGTTTGTTCGTTTTGAATTTCGGACAAAGTTATTCGAGGGCAATCTGCGCTAGCCATCCCTATTTTCAAGTGATAGACTAGAGGAAAGGCAACTAGTTATCATCACCCACCGCAAACTCTTGGGCTACTCTTTTACCAAAAGTAAGGGACTTGAGTGAAAGGGCGAGCATATTCGGTAACGAGAATCGAACTCTTGACCCTCCGATTGCGAGTGTCCTAACCACCAAGCCATGCCAAGCTGTTGTTAAGGTGAAAACGCGTTGCAAATGGGCAACTTTCAAGTTTTTATCGCATTTTAAAACTTTTGTAATTTAACAGAAGCGTCGCTAGGTACATAAAAGATTTGAGGCTCGAGTCCAAAGGCGCGGAAATTTTCGGCGTTTCAGTATTATATCGATCATGGTTTTTGTTCTGATTTTTCAAGACACCAATTGGGGATTTGGGGCCCTGTCAAATATAATCGAGGCACGGGCCCCGTGTGCCAGCGCCTAGCAACGCCTTTGCAACTTAATTTTATGCCAGCTAAACCCTCTGCAGACATTCAACCCAAAGTTCGATCACTAACAGCTGTTCGTTATTGTTTTTAGTGCAATGTTATACGATAGGCTATCTGCACTCAGTCCACCGGGGAGAATCGAACTCAGGATTTTAGCATTGTAAGTCCGGAATTTACACTGACCCATCGAAAGACAAAGAAAAAGAGTAATAGACTGTCATGTTACAGGAATCTTTGGAATTGGAAATTTCAAGCTATACGTGTACATGGGCTATACGACCAGATCAGACACACCTTTACAATACACGTATAGTCATATCTAATTTTGAACTACTGGCTAAATAAAAGGCAGTTAGCTAGCTGTACCCTACGTCATAAGGGATTTGTCTGGTTCTTTGACGCAGCAATGAGATTGACAGTCACTTTTGTTTCTAACGCTCCCCCAGTAGGGGATGTAGGACATATTCTGCAACTTCACTGTCGAACTCCAAACCTTACGTTACGCAGCCCGACAAGCAAACCACTACCGTCATTATTAATTTTAATCAATTATCCTTTTTGGTTTCTTTTAAAATTGTTAAACGGATCCAGATCATTTGATCCAAGTTACAATTTATTGCAAAGAAGATACCATAATGGTGCATGCTTTATCAAAATCTTGTATGTTTGTACAAGAAATACTATATAGAGATTGTAATTTTCAACCAGAACAGCACCTTACGCTCACGTGGGTTAAAACGTCAGGCCAGAGACATACTAGATTTCAGATATAACGGTCCTTAATTTTGTATTAATTATGAACCAGGACAAAGCATCATGCTAGCAGCACCCGCCGCCTCAAGTGTTTTACGCAGCTTTTTAACCTGAACAACAGGTTAGAATGTTACTTTTAAAATACGCCCATGACTGAGAGTACAGATCGTGTTCAGCGGCATAATATCTCGAACCCTGGAACATTATATCCTCCGCCTTACACGCTAACCACTAGACCACGCCAGGCTCAGACATTTTGGAACTCCACCAGTTGTTTCACATTTAAAAAACGCGCATGTTCAAATACTAGCTCATTTATTCATTTTGTTTAGCTTAGAAACGGGGTATTATAGCCTAACATTTAACCTAATGGATATCACAAGCAAAATAGACCAAACGTTCTTATCTTACGCTGTTCTTTCTCCTCGAGATAGTGAAATGTGACAAGTTATACTAGTTGGCTTACAACCATATTTGAAAGAAAAATCATTATTTTATTCGACCTCATGTTAGGCTTTATATTATGTGAATAATAACGTGGAGAAATTTCGAAAACTGTATATGTATAAAATATTTACTATATGAAACATCTCAAAATCTTGCACGAACTGTAACCGTTAGTTCATGTTATCAATGAGACTTTCCTTAAACTTAGAAGTGTTTAGATATTTTACAACAGTCTGTCCACATTACTAGTGAATGACTTTCCTTACATCTAGAGTTGTATATGTATTTTACACAACAATGTGTTCATATCACTAGTTAATGACTTTCCTTAAACCTAGAGTTATATAGGTGCTTTACACAACGGTTTGTTCACATTACCAGTGAATGACTTTCCTTAAACCTAGAAGTGTTTAGGTATTTTACACAATTTGTTCACGTTCTCAGTGAACTACTTTTCTCGAACTTAGATCTGCATCTGGCTGCTTTACACAACAGTTTGTTCACATTACCAGTGAATGACTTTCCTTAAACCTAGAGTTGTGTAGGTACTTTACACAACAGTTTATTCACATTACCAGTGAATTACTTTCCTTAAACCTAGAGTTATATAGGTGCTTTACACAACAGTTTGTTCACATTACCAGTGAATGACTTTCCTTAAACCTAGAAGTGTTTAGGTATTTTACACAATTTATTCACGTTATCAGTGAATGACTTTCCTTAAACCTAGAGTTATATAGGTGCTTGACACAACAGTTTATTCACACTACCAGTGAATGACTTTCCTTAAACCTAGAAGTGTTTAGGTATTTTAAACAAGTTGTTCACGTTATCAGTGAATAACTTTCTTTGAACTGCTTTACGTAACCATTTGTTCACATTATCAGTGAGTGCCTTTCGTGAACTTAGATCTTTATTTAGCTACTTTACAGAACCGTTTGTTTCGCGTTAAATGATATGAGAGCATAGTCGTAATTTATAAAGAAACGCAAGGAACATGCCAACTTCACTTTCTCGATGACGAAGATATGTCCTCACAATGCAGTAGTACTAAAACTTGTATAGTCACTAGTCACTATAGGAGTCGTGAAATTTTTATTTTAGATGCAATAATCCTTATGCCCCAACTACAGAAACTCCTCCCCCTCACCCCTTTTCAGGAATCAGAGTTACAGCACTGTGTGAGTGTTTCTATTTTCCACCGATATAAAAAAAATTAAATAGAAAGAGAGAGAGGCGTAAGCATTTTATAGCGTAACGCTTTTAATCTTGTAGAAATAATTAAATATCAAATGACTTCACCAAGAAACTCACCTTCACTAGCACCAGGCAGGCTGGCAAACGCGTTAGGTGTTGGCGTCTCGAGGAGATTAACTGGACAACCATTCTCATCGCTCCCGTTCAAGCAATCTGATACACCGTTACACACCAGCGTCAAGCTCCGCAGGCACTCGTTGGAAGAACACTTGAACACGCAAGACTCTGAGAACAAAGAAGGTTGTAGTGAGGTCACACACACTAAAAAAAAAAAAGACTGTAATATTATCCGTGAAATGTAAGTATGAGAAGTCAAGAGATTAGAAATATACTAGACGTATTTCTGCAGGGTCCCCGAAAGTGTTCTGTTTCAAAAGTAAATAAAAACAAAATTAAGAGCTACAAGTATTTTTATTTCTTGCTTTTCAAGCTCATATGTCATACTATGTTGTAGCGTACAGAATGCATAATTATTCTCGTGATTCATGGCATGCGCACGTTTTACCGAGGTCAGGATAGTACAAATTGCAACGTTAAGCGTCCTTTACGTGACGTCATTTTAGTGTCTACTGAATGATTGACAGACAACACTTTGCTGTATATTGGTGCGAATGGTTAAAACAGGTGATCCCTCCAGACGGCCTTTGGGAAACCAAAGCTTGAACAATGTATAAAACTGGAAAAATCTCAAATAACTGTCATGAATTCTAGAAGAACAGCATAACTAAATATTAATGTAATAACGGGCAAGAACTGCACAGCACAAAACTAAATATTTTTTAAGTAATCAATTAAAGTCTAATATCGTAATACACTTTACTATCATTATTACAATAAATATAAGCAATTATATATTAACATTAGCATAACAAACAATCAACATAATCAGGTAGACAGGACGTTTAAATTACCATATCTAACAATATATATATAATCGGTTATTCTAACCAAAAATAAACATAACCATTTATAGACTTTGTTTCCAAAAAACTGAATAATTACACTCCATAAAATACAAAACAAAAATGATTTTATTCAAATCCGACGTTTCCGCTTTCGCCTTTCTCAAGGGCTACAAAACCAGCTATACGATATATGAACATTACTGTATTCAACAATATAAGTAACCAGTTACGCAGTACATTAACATTACTCTATCCCACAACACACGTGCGTAACCAGTCATAGAGTACATTAAGATTACTGCAACCAACTATGCAGTATATCAACACTACTACTAAAACAATAAATATAACTGGTTATACAGTTTGTTAACATTACTACAAAAATCAGTATACAATAAATTAACATTACCATAACCAGATATCAACATGATTAGTTACACAGTATGTTGACAAAGCTATAAGGAACAATAAACATAACCTGTTATATAGTATATTAACATTACTATAACCAACAATGAGCATAACTAGTTACACAGTATATTAACACTTCTATAAATAACGATAAAGAGAATCAGTTACACAATACATTAAAATTACTATGAGGAGCAATAGACATAGCCAGTTACACAGTATATCAACTTTTCTCTAACAATAAACACAATGATGTATACAGAGGGTTGAATACCTAATACTAAAACGATTTTAAATATTTAAGTCAGGAAGTCACGTGAAAACCACAACCGATAGAAAGTAGTGGTGAAATAAAATGTATCACAACTGCATTTTGATTTTATTTGCCATTCGTAGGTTGTGTGACGCCACCGAAAATTCATCGGTTTTGAGTATATAACAGATCTTTTCGACACAAAATTTTCATACACTCAGATCATAAAGACGTGTTCGGTTCGGGTATTCAGACATTGCATGACGGTGTTATCCTTTATACTTTTTAATGGCTTTGGAAAGCAAAGAAATATGGATCAGCTTGGGTTATCAAGACTAGTCAGAAAGAGACCTTTAACAAGTCGTACCCCAGCCATGTTCAACAAAGTGCAGCATCTTGTAACAGGCTAGAAGCTAAAAACATAAAGATCAGTAGTAAACACCGTCCATATCCAATAGTACACAACATAATCAAGAAGGATCTCTGTCTGGGAAAACGACACAACTTACGTATACACGAGTTGTTTCCACAACATATCCCATCAACCATTGCATATCTCAAGAAACAAAATTATAGATTATCAAAATGCAACGAGTTTTCATACTATTTCCTGTGAATACATATTAGCCATGTCGCCCGATGCGATGCCATCGGATTTCTATGTGATTGACTCGTACATTTAGTGTAGTATATAAAAAGTGTAAGTTGTGGTTTGCTTTTTATATGATAGCATTACGACGAAGCCTTTTTTTTTAAATGGAAACAACGCTGAAGGGCTATTGTTAATATGCACAGGCGTCAGATAGAATACGACCAGATATAGTAATGTAACGATCTTGTTAGGCTCGGAAATCATTTAATATAACGTAATGTACCTCTGTAGAATGCAAGGGTGTCGCCAGGATTTTTTCAGGGGGCAAGGGGTTCTGAAATCCAATGTACATATAGGCGTAAGTAAGCCGTGAGAAAGTAGCAGTTCTGTACATGGTCCATGGCAAGGTTTATGTCACACTGAAGAAACACATTCGCAAACGGAAGGTGTTAATGAACATAAAATTATAAAACTGCATTCGGTAGTTTTGCAGCACAATGTTTAATTTTCCGTGGCCATTAAAATGGAATTTTATCAACATTATTACATCCAACAATAAACATAACCAGGTATATTGTACAATAATATTACCCCACATAAACATAATGAGTTATACAGCATATTAACATTACTATACCCAAAAATAAACATAATCAATAATACAATATATTAATATTACCATAACCATTGATTCAGTATATTAACAACACCATAACCAGCAATAAACATATCAAGAAATACAGTTTATTGATATTATTATAACGAACAATAAACATAATCAGTTATACACAACATCAAATATTTAAAAAACGAGTATACACCATGTTGGAGTATTGAAGAGTTTATTTAATACGAGTTAACTTTCGACTCTTTTTTTTCAAGAAAATCTACAAAGGTATACAAACTCACTATTGAAATGTGAAGCCTACAATCCTAAAATGTTAATATACTTGGATTTGGTCGTTGCTAAGCACAAAGCTACACATTGAAAAGGAATAATCCATGAATGACGTAGAAGGTTTCATATTGAATCCTACAAACACTAAAATGTGCCTAGAAGTATGTATTGTATTGTTGAGAGGTACTGCGGCAGAGTACGTGACAGAGCCAAAGAAATGAAAAACGTAATAAAATAATAAATAGCTAAAAACTAAAATTTAAAAAAGAAAGAAATGAAATTGACATGTAATAATAAAAAACGAATTGTATATGGCGTCCAAAAATAAGAACTTTAGGGATATATTAAGATCATAAAATAATCTCAGTTATAACGTATATTAATAATATTAGCATTGATAAAGTCGAAACTAAGAAACACCTAAAGTGATTTTAAAATATATAATTCCATATAGGGCTTATATCTAATCCACAATCTCTGTTCAGTCCTTTTCTCGGTCCACATTGTGAGTTTTTTTGGATATAAATAGCCTCTTTGAGTTTGTTTTTCAAGTATCTCCATTGAATTTGTTGTTGGTCACAATCAAGGCAGTGTTGAGATATTCCAGATAATACATAACGAAGAAGATCTTATATGCTCCTTACATCGATCTGTTGCACCATCAATTTAGTTATACAACAAGTTACCTTGTACACTATATTCTTTTGACATGTAGATAGGTGGCGTTCACGTTTTGACATTCGTAGAAAAAAATCATAGATTCGTAAATGTGTTACTTCAAGGTTTTTAAACACATGTAGGAGTCTTTCGCTGAGTCCTGAAACATATGGAAGTGTACAAACCAAACGTTGAACAAGTTGTTTTATTGCTCACATGATGTTTTCCTTTGGTTTATTAATTATTGAACGAGAGGATCTGGATAGTTGTTGTTTAAGGTTGTAAATTTTAGTATGTTCGGTCTTCAGGTGATCTTGACCACATACATGTTTCGCTCTTGTTATGAGACACTTCAGAATTCATGACCTAATTGTTGATGGATGGGAAGATGTGTGTAGGTTTTCGGTAAACTGTAGTAGTAATCTTACCAGTTATATAATATATATATACATTACTACAACCACTCGCAAACATAACAAATTGTATTATTTCTTATAATTAGTACAACCAATAATAAACTCAACCACTAATACAATAATTTCTTTTGTTATTGTTATACTAGCATAAAATACCCACGCTCTGCTGCGGAATTCTTAGGTCCCTTATGATTCTCAAAGGTCTCAATGTACAGTCAAGTGTCTCCATTATCTTAATGACTTCTATAGCTACTCCAATGCGTCAATTCTTTTACTGGTTTTTCTGTTGCCATTTCCTGAACTTAATTCAATTCAACTCTTGAAAAGTAAATAGTTTTAATTTAGTTTCTCAGATTCGTTTTATTTCTTTCTGTGTTTTTATTTGAATTCTTTAATATTCTCTGCTTCATATTTTTCTTCTCGTTGTTTGTTGCCGTTTCCCAAACTTAGTTTAATTCAACTTTTTCTTTTTTTTTAAGTACTCAGATTTGTAATTTTCCCCATGTTTTTGTTGAAAAAGAGTATTTGGCAGAAAACCTCCACATATTGTTTATTCAGTAAGTGAAAATTAGAAAGAAAAAAATATACTTTTCTATCGACCTTCAGTAAGCAGAATTATGGGGCATAAAACTGGCAAACATTTATTTTAGTAAAATCTAAAAAATAATACCCACGTGCACTCCCTTGGAATCCCCTTAGTATGTGTGCAAAGGTTCTTTCCTCTTGGAGCTATGGCGGTCACACACACATAAAGATACAAGCTCTTTTATTATTATAATTGTTCATTTCAATTCATTTTAATAATTTCAGTTTTTTAGTTATTTTTATTGTACTATGCTTTCATTTCTTTGACTTTATTATGTAATCTGCCACACCAGCTCTCAAGAGTACAAAATACGCTGTTCTAGGCACATTTCAGTAATGATGTTTTCTGTATTGGAGAATTAATGTTGACTCTTATTCCAAACTTACTCAGTTTATCATCAAGAAATTTAGCAAGTTTTAGTAAACGTAAAAAAGTTCATTGTACAAAAAAAGAAGATATTTTTAATAATTACTTTTACTAAAGATTTGTCTGTGAATTTGTAAATTCAGTTTGACTCAAGCTCTGACTAGTCTGAGTGCAAGGTAATTTTCATGTTAAGAATAAAAATACTTTTTTCATGTTTCACTTTTCATATTTTATTTACATAACTTCTAGAACCTCCTAACTGAATATGAAAATATTTTTTTTCGGTAAGACTTTATACTCTATCTCTTATTTTCTCTTCCTTAACAACACTAACTGTAGTGAAGATGGAGCTGTATATAACTATTAAAAAAGTATCAAATTACGTAACATATCAAAAGCTCGCGTGCATACTTCGCGAAGAACGTTTTTAATTTATTTTTTTTTCATTTAAGATTCCTTATCTAACCTAATACGTTTTTAAATTTTACATTTTACTGACATTTGTTTAAAATACATACATATTAATGAATAAAAATATACATAAAACCAAGACATTTATCATTTACCGTTGCTTTCAGGCTTATTTGGACTTGAGAACGTATATTTAAAACTACTTTTTACACACTATTTTATTTGTCCAAAAATAATACATGCAGCTTTCAAATATACATTTTAAAACAAAAACAATACTTTAAACAGTAAACAGAATGCTCCAAAAACTAATATGATTTATCTTGCTTTCTAAGTAACATATATACAGGTTATAAAAATGAAATTATTTACTGAAATAAATTAACCTAATGACGTTCATAATTACGTAATTCACTAAACGACCCTTCTATTGGCTATAAACATATACGATTGAGAAGTAAGCGTGAGCAAATATGTAATTTCAAAAGCATTGAGCGTTTGGAGAAGGTTCTGTGGTGGGTGTAACAAATTTATTGATATCTTATAGTTGGTGTTTCCAATTAGTGGACATTCTGAAACACATGTAAGGGAAGAAAGAAAATCTAAAATGAAGAAGTCAAAGAAGAGAGGCATCACGTCACACAGAGAAGTTTTATTTGAATATTCCCTTTTTAAATTAAGAAATCAAAAAGTTAATCAATATTAAAACTTGAATCACAAACTACGTTTAGATGCCAAGTTTACTACCAAATATTGATAATAAAGATGATTAATTAAACTTTGAATGTAACTTTAAAAATTGCCTTTCATGCGCACTATCACCCTCATCCGTGAACGTAGTGTTAAATGTGAATTTGTGTGATATACCATTTATTGTTCCTTGAGCCGAAAGCTAGCTACTATTAGAATCTTTAATATTCCTATGTTGTGATTATATGATATTATATTCAATACTAGACGACAAACGAGAAAGATATGGGGGCTTTCCAAATTTGGCATGTATCGTAAGGACCCTTCGGGAAGTGATAAGTGACACAGGGCATTCGGTATTGGGCTCTGAGCCCCCTATGTCACCCAACGTGACAGTCGGCCCAGCCGATCGCTAGTTATAAACGAGCACACACAGAATTTTGTTAAGTAATAGTTTGGATGATGTATCAACAATTACTTTAAATAGGATGACACTTCAAAACCAGATAAACAGTTATTAACATTAGTATAAACAACAATAAACATATCCAGATATATAGTATCTTCACATTACTACAACCAACCATTAACAAAATAAGTTGTACAGTTTAATTTATTACTATTATTATTATCATAACGAGATATACATATATTATCATTAGTATAACAACAATACGCACAATCAATTACAAAGTAAATTAACAATAATATAACCAATTGTTATGGTGTGAATACCTTTTCCAAGCTGACGAAGCATGATTATAATTAGTTATACTTGTTATAAGACATTAGTATTAGATCTATCACGTTCTTGACTCTACATTCTTTAGTCAGTCTCCTAGGGTTTTCCAAGAAGAAGAGTGTATAATTAGTTATACTTGTTATAAGACATTAGTATTAGACCTATCACGTTCTTGACTCTACATTCTTTAGTCAGTCTCCTAGGGTTTTCCAAGAAGAAGAGTGTATAATTAGTTATACTTGTTATAAGACATTAGTATTAGACCTATCACGTTTTTGACTCTACATTCTTTAGTCAGTCTCCTAGGGTTTTCCAAGAAGAAGAGTGTATAATTAGTTATACTTCTTATAAGACATTAGTATTAGACCTATCACGTTTTTGACTCTACATTCTTTAGTCAGTCTCCTAGGGTTTTCCAAGAAGAAGAGGGTATAATAGTATTTCAATCACACATTTTTATTATTTATATTTATTAATATCATTTGAACCTAAAAGGAAAAATAAACATAACTAATTATAAAACTCAATAGCATTATTATAAGCAACAGACGTAATCTTTTGGGGGGGTTTGATTTCTGTATTAACTCACCACATAGTAACCTCAATTAATTTAGAGGCGTGAATAATATGATAACATTGCGCCTAGTTCATTATTCGATAACATACAGCGGACCAAGAGTTTAATGATAATATTATAGATCTATTTTCTCTTCAACAAATATAGTATACTAGCTGAGTT